>NC_056737.1:1548022173-1548239673 GCF_019279795.1 Protopterus annectens | reverse complement strand
CACTTCCTAGTTATCTAAGCTATGGTAATCTACCCATATAGCTTGGGCTACTGTAGCAGTAATCAATATGAAGAACACGGTATAGTCATGTAAGAAAACTTACCATAACATCGATTTTTGAATGATCCTGGTTGCAGTAGCCACTCCTCTTGGCATCGTCCTTGTTTTTATGTATGTTTTTTAAGCCATGGTGTGGACAATTATTTTTTCTATTCCTAGCAATGCCCTCTCAGGGCTTAGCCTTCCACTCTCAGTTGGCATGAAAGCTTTGAAGGACTTGGCAAGAAAACCTGTCAGCTCAGCTTGAGCTGACTAATGGTTTGGGTGAGTAGAGGGTGCCCTGAATCTTTGGAAGCTGACAGGCTGTTATATCCTATCCAGAATATAACTCATATGGCTTAGTCTACTGCAACAGTGATGTACTGTTATGGTAAGTTTACTTATACAACTGTATTTTCCAGATACATTCTCCATCTACACAGGTTTCAGTGGATGGTACAGACTCTGCCAATAGTGCATTGCACAATCACACATTACAATCAGAGCTTAATAAAACCAGTAGACCACGTACAGATGTGAATATTTTTGAAGACACAGTGGACTGGACAGACTTCTCCCTTAAGGGAGGGTTTGCTTCATCAGCTTTACTTCCCCAACTCCAATTTTAGGATCGTGACATGTTTCTCTACTTCTGCTGCATTTATTTAATCTTTCCCAGAGCCCAGGCCATCAAGCATCTTAAATATCTATAAACAGCTGCATATTACTGTAGCCATTTCCACATTCCTTTCCATTGAAGCCCAAAAACAGTTATTGATTAGACACCATTACATAGCACTGACGTACAGCCAGACTTTTTGTGGTATCACGGCAGCAGACACTTTTCCATCTCTACCTTGGCGTAAGATTTTTAGATGAAGCATGTGTTAATCACTAGCAAGTATTAACTAAGGACCTACGTCAGGCTTCCACTATATTCAGAGGAAACATCAGTTGGAGATCATCATTCTGTATACAAATGTCTCTCTCTCTATTTTTATAATATATATATATATATATATATATATATATATATATATATAGATATATATATATATATATATATATATTTACACACACAAACACACTCACATATAGATAGAGGTTCCACTTTCATTCTATCATGAATTCATTTGCACAACAGAATAAACTGCAGGGCCATTTGAGCTAATGTACAGTATTATCTGACATTCATTTTGTGGCACATATGCTTTATAAGGGTTAAAAAAAACAATGTTATAATGTAAGGCTGGGCTTCTTAAGATCCTCACAGATCAATAGTCTAATAAGTATCTTTGAACATATAAACTCTTGACCAAATAGGACTGATTACGGGGTATACCTAGCTCATATGGAAACAATACACCTTATACTGACTACACATCCAGCATCTCTTTGGAATAGTCTGTCAGGAGAGTATAACCAAATGTGTAGTTTTTTTTTGTATAGATTAAATGCCCCTGCAGCCATCAATTCTTAGTACCAAACTGCTGTAACTACTTTCCAACAATCAAGAATGTAAACCATTTTTGGATGAGGCAATGAAGTAACAATTACTTGGTCAGGTTCCTGAAAACATGTTAAGGTAGTGTTTAGGCTTATGAGTTTAGCTTTCCTAACAGCAATATTTGTCTTCAAGTTAAATACTTGGGCACATATCACTAGCAGATCTCAGTGGTGTTATACCAGACATCACAGGTTTCTGACTAATTCAGTTTGAAGCTTTGAGAGTTCATGATCCTGGGAAATAAACTTCTGATCACATTTTAAAGCAATTCTAGTACATTGTTGTTTTTCATAAGATAATTTTTTACGAGTAAAGTGTTTCAGAAATGGGATTTATATCACTACATGGAAGACAAAAAAAATGTATGTCTGCCAGCAGGGAAAAATCAGTATTACAGTAACATCAGTGTCTCAGAAATAACAAACAGCAAGTCCTTCCCTCACCACCATGTCTCCACATCTGGAAATGTTATTGGATGTGTGTTGAAACTTTCAGTTAAATGCACACGTTCCTCTAAAATGTAATTTTTTTTCTAGTTTAGCCTAGTTGTTGTACCTTAGGGGGTAATAATATGCAAATTGTCTCAGAGTTCCTACTAGTCTTTAGGTGTTACAGCCACCACAGCTTTCTTCCAGAATGTGTGTGCTTCTCTTCCTTTTAAAATAATGTTAAAGATCTGGGAAGGCATTGTTGATCAATTTCTTCCCTCCTAGCTTCCAAACTTCTGCAGGAATACCATTTATTCCTGGTGACTTTCCTGCAGATTGATTATCCCCTGGATTTACTAATCTTCCATGCAGGACTAGTCTAGTCCTACACAGAAGTGGCCACTTAGGAGGAAGATGGGAGCGAGCCATGCATATTAATGAAGGCGTGCTGCCCGACCTCCTAGGCTTACACAGAGCATGTATGAGTGCAGGGGGTGTGTCTGAGAGCAGAGCTGTCAGAATAAACATGCCCCTGCAAAGTAGAACAGCAGAAAGTGGAAATATATGAGCAAGGCCACTCATAGGTGTCCGCATATCCCCACCAACAGTCCCCCGTGTATACAACAGCAACAGTACATATAAATCGAAGGAAAAACATTTAATATTTTTTTTTAAATCCGAGTACAGTTAACTGTAGGTGCGCGGGTGTGCCCATCGCTTAGCTACGGTTAAAGTAGCTTAAAAGGCGGAAGAGGATAACAAGCAAGATATATGCAAATGAAGCAGCACAGCAACAGTGTAGTGGGCAGAGCATCCGCCTAATGAGCAGGCATTCCCGGTTCAAGTCCCACTGCAGCACATACCATTTTGCATGTGAAATATGAATATGAACATTTTTTTTTCATTTATTTGCTGTATAACCTACTAAACACTTAAATGTGAACTGGAGTACTGCATTAAATGCAAATGTGAAGTGTCAGTGTCATAATAAATAAGGCACTAGTAAGCAGGTTTAAGCACACATAAGCAGTAGTAAGCATATATAAGTACTAGTAAGTGTGTTTAAGTGCATTTCCACGGGGGTAAGGATTGCCTACACAGATTAAGCAAAGTAGAGGCTAAATGAGTGCAAGAAACTGTAACTGGAGGTTAGCAGTGCTTAGCTCTGTGCACACCCACTTACAACTGCTTTAAAGTGCCTTAATCACTCTGTACCCAATGGCCTGTGTTCTGCCCAGCAACAAAATAAACAGCTTCTGCAAGTCCTGAACTCAGGACCCTGCACACTACAGTCACAGTAGTTAATCACTAAGCCATCATAGCAATACATATAAATGAGGTATCAGCAAACTAATCCTCACCACAGGAAAATCAAACCAAACATGTTTACTGAATCTATGTACAGTGTGATGTTGTATAACCTGCCACAGAACATAAATATGTGAACTGGAGTACAGTAGAAGCATAGATTTGAGGTGTTATTGTAATAAAGTGTAGAAGTCCCCAGGACCCCATACAGTGTATGTACACATGAATCATGGATACCAGACACATATATAACCTGTAATAAATAATAAATCACTGCCAAAAGGCAAATATAGTGCTGATTAAGTACTAAGCAATGCTAATCGCAGCACAGCTCAACTTAGTAGGCATAAGCAATGTGTAGGGGAGCCAATTTAATCTACCTAGTGGTATACCTCTTTCAGCACTGCCAACCTTAGGTAAGCAGGTGTGCCCATAGCTTAGCCTTTTCAAAACTGGCCAATCACAGAAAAGTGCAGGAAATTGGCTGTATTTAAACATTATAGGCGGGAATACTTCCCATAACTGGTTGTAGCTTCCTACTGCAGGCAGAATGGCTGGTGTGGGTGAAGGCACTTGATTTAGAGTGCAGCGCTGGGGCATCCAGGAGTCAAAAATCATGGTATGGCTCCTGGTAAAACACCATGAGCAGAGACGACTGCAGGGCCAGTACCAGGGCTTGCAGTATAAAATGGAGGCCTGGGACAGTCTCGCCCGTGACCTCACCAGTGCCACAGGTAACCCCCGGACTGGTGAGCAGTACCACCATTCTGACCTGAAGCGGCAGAGGGGGGATGTACTGGAAAAGTGGATCCAGGAGTCTTGGCAGATGCCTAATGTCCCAGTACTGAGTAAGTACTCATTCTACTAAGTAGTTAATTGCCTAGTTTGTGTATACTATGGATAGGTATGGCTAAATATCACTGTGTTTCTCTGACAGCTGCAGATGAGCGGGCTGCGAACCAGCAAGTCCATGATGCTAGGTTGCAAAGGCTGCATCGTGAGGCAGGTTAGTAATTATTCTGCATTTTACTGTCATAAATAAATATAAGAGCCTTAGAAAGTGTCATACCAGTAGAAATAAATGTGTAATATTCTGTGAATAAAGGTATAACCCCTGGAGTGCTTCTGTTTACTCTTCTTTCATATGTTGTTGAACTGTTGCATACTATAAATAGTACTGTTGTATTAAGCAGTGTTACCCACACTGTGGCATGCAGATAAAACGTGTATGAAGTTCTGTATAACAATGATGGAAGTGCCCAGAGGTCAGTCATATTGTACAAGTGAGGAAGACTTAGAAAACAGTAAAAAGCTTCACATCAGTTCCCTGATAGCACAGTGTACTATGATGTTAACTACAATTTTTTTGTCACACAAAGCAGGGGTTTGAATCCCGGGTGAGCTAGTACGTTGTATGCATAATCATACCCCACAACTGTACAGAATGTGCTAGAATGTTCAAATAGAAAGTTGTATGCATATTCATACCCCACAACTGTTCCAATCTGGCCAGCATGTCCAGATAAATGGCCCACATCACCAGCCTGGTACCCTGTTCCCCTGACAAATCAGTGTGATGATCCAAGAAATGTAGGCAGCTGTTAATGACATATAACTGATAGTCAAACATGTACATAGTCAGAGAATGTATATGAAAACAAACCTGTCATTCTAGCACCTCACCCAAAGTGTATCAGAGCAATTCTCAACATATGTTGCATTAACACCTGCATCTTGTCAGGCTTGTAAGACACAGATCACGTATATAATAATCTATAAACATGCCAGTGTACAATATAAGGCCATTGGGTAGTGTAATACATGTAAGGGACAGATCACTGCAGTGACTAAGAATGCTGTGAAAACTACAAGGATATATTAGTTAACTGACCTCGCTCTCTCACCCCTACCATATGTGCACAAATAAGCCAATGACACACCTCAATTGGCATGTGTACACTCCAAACTTTTGTTGGGACATATGTCCTAATGGTTTATAAATATTCACATTTATTTCTATGCATGTGGCATGTTAAAATACACCCATATTGGTAGCCTGTTGCCATCAATGAAACCCGCATGCTGTTGTAATGGTCACTGTTGTTCCATACATGCATGTGTTCTGCTTGCTCTGCAACTATTTTAAATCTGGTGTTTTGGGTTAATGGGAATACCTATGCATACTGTTATAACTAATTCTGAATGCTTTTGACTATTACTAACCCATATCTTTCATTAACCTGCTACAACACAGCTTGTATGGGAAGGCCTGTCCCAGCAGACACACCTGTCCCACCTCAACTGGCCATGGCACCAGGCACCAGCACGTCTTGGGGCCCAGCCTGGGACATCCTCCTCCAGTGGTCCTGCACCACCTTTGGGTGGAACCGCCGCAGGGGATGGGGTTCGCCCCCCTGGGAGCAGGTACGGAGAGGAACCATCACCCATAATCATGACCGGGCCATGGTGCATAGGCAGCTCGATATGGAGTTTCAAGACTGGCTATGCCAGCTTTAGGGCTGAGTGGCGCAATTAGAGGGTGAGTCTGCCCCTCCTACACAGCCCCCAGCACAGCCACCTTTGAGGCTGTGAAGATGCAGTGGTGACTGCCCATGGGTGGGTACCTCAGTCCCACTGTTTCCATTTGGGGGCTCATGGACTTGTGACTTCCAAACACCCCTCCCCATCCAAGGTGTTTACCCCCATGTGTCATATACCACCCCCATATGCATCTTGTTTGTCTTGTCTGTTAACCTACCCAACTTACCTCCCCAAATATACCTACTAACCCTCCCCAACATCCCACGCTCACCTGAATAAAAAATGGGCAATCTGTTCCCACAAAAAAATCTCACCCATACATAGTTGTCCATTTTGCAGACGTGTCCACTGGACACATGTAATCTGATCTAATTGGCATCACAACGAATTTATGTTGTCCTCACCCCTCTCCCAGGTGTTTGAGGGTCCAAATCTACCTCCAAATGCAGTGTATATGCACAGCTGTTGCTGTAGAAGAAATGGGCAGCTATGGACCTTCCCTACACCCTTCCTGCACATGCCTAGCTATTTTCCCTACTGTCTTTTCCACTTTGTGCCGCTTTTTCTCCACTTTCCTAACAACCCTTTTTTTCTTTTCTTTTAAAGAAATTAGCTTGGGGGTAAATGGCAGTACGAACTTTTAAGCTGCAGTAAGTGGGTTTAAGCCTGTTTGTGCAGGGTTAACCACTGCCTACACAGGATAAGCAATATAGAAGCTGAGTGTACGACATTGTAACCGGAAGTTAGGAGTGCTTAGCTCTGTGCAAACACACTTACAACTGCTTTAAAGTGCCTCAATCACTCAGTATCCAATGGCTGGTGTTCTGCTCAGCAACAAAATAAACTGCCTCTGCAAGGCTTGAACCCATGACCCTGCACACCATACACAAAGTGATTTACCACTAAACCATGACAGATATACATAACCCTGATGTTTTCACAAAGATATCATCCAGCACAATCAGTCAACAGTACAGGAAATGTAGTAATATCATACCACACAACCTGTTAATGCAAGACGTCTAGACAAAGTTTTCCAACATGTGGGTACAAATAGGGCTATATGTCAAATACTGCTCTAATACACTTAAAACATTGCTAGTTACACAGTTATATGTATTAGAACACATATGTTAAAGGAGATGAAGTCTGAAACACAAAAGTGTCGGCACTAGTTACTGACTTCAATGCTGCGATCATCCATGTCACTTGCCAAGAGAATGAGGTACAAGTCAAAAATATGAGCCGAACATGCATGGACATATCGACAGATATATATCTGTAAATGTAGACAGATATCTGTGTGTGTATATATATATATATATATATATATATATATATATATATATATATAAATAACTCACAAATCATCACATAACATCAATTGTATATAGGTAGATAAATATGTTCATATATATATATATATATATATATATATATATATATATATATATATATATATACATATACACACACATATACACATACACAGATGGAAATCTGTATAGCATTTCCACATGGGAACAAAATCCTGAACCACTCAGTACAACATAACAGACCATATGCACTGTTAATGGGGGTGGGGGGCTCAAATGAGGGATACCTGGTAATTAGTGCTATGTTACCCCCCTCCACAGCCCTAACGGATATGCTGTTCAATCCAATATATAGCAAATGCAGTTCCTGACTTCAGGACCCTCCACACCACACCTACAATGTTTTAACAATAATCCAATTCACCTGAAAATGTCAGGGCAATATCTGTAACATATCGTGCCGAATAGTCATTTTACCGTAGGGAATGTACAATGTGGAAAAGTACACATTACAATGGTTCAGATATGCACACACATCTATACATTGACAGGTGTGTATGTGTATATATATATATATATATATATATATATATATATATGTGTGTGTGTGTATATATATATATATATATATATATATATATATATATATATATGTATATATATGTATATAAATATAGGTACATACACATATACACAGACAAAAGGTATTAGTAGCCATATATATGTAGTAGTAGTGTGGAAGTACTGGGTGCAAAGTATATCCCTCAGCCACAAGCCTTGTAACTGGCACCTGTGAAATGTGTAGTGTGGCAACCATTTCCACAAATGGAATACTTACATTAAACATACACCCACTCACAATTCAAAGGACATGACATGACACACAGGTATGCATACACAGAAAACCTTTATTTGTGTACTATACAATAATGTATGCCAGTACTTACACCACATACATTTTGAAATATGTAATCAGTGATTAATGCAAGGCCCACACAAAACAGCAGATGCAAGCAATGTGGATATATAACATACTTATGCTGTCCAGGCCAAGGCCATCAATTAGTACAAAAATAGACACAGGATTTGCCTTCAAGATAACTAACAATCAACAATTACAGATGTAGTTCAGCAGCCTCCAATTACACCCTGTAGTCAAGCCATTTGGGGAAATGTATTAGTTGTGGTAATGTCAATGTATCTGTCACATGTATGGACCCTGACCAACATATTTTGTGGGAGTCCACGATATGACTGGGATGATAGCAGGAATGCTAGTAGTAAATAATTATAGGCCATTACCTAACAACTCCTAACTGTATCACAGCATGACAAAGCCTGCCATATATGTGGAGGACAGAGGCAGGAACACAGGACCATACTTGCAATATTGCTGTTACACACCCTGGAAATTGCTGGTGTTACAGGATGTGTTGCAACATACCCTTATGCAGGAATAAGACATCAGAAACACAAATGGCTGTAGTCTTGTACTGATAGCATGCAACAGACAGACTGCCAGTGATATATCTGGACAAGACCTGTGTGGTGCACAGACAAAACCCAACAGACAATCCACTGGCCATCATGTGGATAGGCCCACATTTGAGAGCTATGTAGACAGACAGCATTCCATCCTAAACTACTATGTACACGCAAACACTGCAAGACCAGCAATACACAATGCACACAAGACTACTCACACTGTCTGTAGGTCTGGAACCTCTTACAAATGTGTAGATGGCCTGTGTCTGCAAGTCCTGCTGTAAGAGGTATTGCAACCTGCTGTCTGTAACACTGCTGCCCACATACAGGATGGATGTCCGCCATACTTGTACATTCACTATGGTAGCCAGACTGTACTGCATGATGTTATCAATACCAGCCTGACATAGTACAGGTGGGATGGCTTGTTATTAACATTTTGTAGCCATGTATTGTCAGGTCCTGGTTATGGCATTTGCAACAGTTGGTATTGTATTGCAGGGGGATATCAATATGTGTAAGACATATGTTGCTTGAGCCCCCTCACCCCCATTAATGGTGCCTGTGTTCATATATGTATTTATGTTCTCTATTATCTTATATATATATATTGCTGTGTATATATATATATATATATATATATATATATATATATATATATATATATACACTGACATATGTGTAGACATATATGTATAGATGCATGCATGGAGAGGGAGAGGTGTATATATATATATATATATATATATAGATAAATATATATATATATATATATATACATAAATATAGATATATTTATATATATATATATATATATATATATATATATATATATATAGATAGATAGATACACACACACACACACATACATCTAGATGTTAAAGTACATTTTATGTACTGTTGAATGATTGTGCTGGATGATATGTTTCTGAAACCATCAGATTTATGTGTATCTGTCGTGGCTTAGTGGTAATTCACTTTGTCTATGGTGTGCAGGGTCCTGGGTTTCAGCCTTGCAGGAGCTGTTTATTTTGTTGCTGGGCGGAACACGGCCCATTAGATACATAGAGATTAAGGCACTTTAAAGCAGTTGTAAGTGAGTTTGCGCGGGTTTGCGCAGAGCTAAGCACTGCTAACTTCCGGTTCCAGTGTCTTACACTCCCGCTTCTAAATTGCTTTACCTATGTAGGCAGTGCTTAGCTCCATGCAAACCCACTTACAACTGCTTTAAAGTGCCTTAATCAAAGACATTCAATGTTTTCAGAAACATATCATCCAGTCCAGTCATGCAACAGTACAGAAAATGTATACCAACATCTAGGTGTATGTGTGTGTAAATATATTAATATCTAAACAGAACTATATACATATGTATCAATATATATGCACATATATACATGCATATGCTTAAATTGACACATATGTGTCTACACCTATATGTCTACATATACACCGCACGTTACATATGTGTACACAGATATATATCAATGTAGGTATATACGGACATAGTTATATATATGTTAGCAGATATATGTATCTATATAGGTATATATGGCCATACATATGTAGATAGCAATGGCAGATTAACAAATATGCATATGCCCACATCCACCATTAATGGGGTTGAGAGGCTCCACACACACTATACGTCTCGTATGAAGAGGCATCCCCCCACAGCCAAACACGTCCGCCCTGCAATACACTACCAAGTACAGTCTGCCTCCCTTAGGAAATATAATATGTGGTAGCCATCAACATCCCCAGGATACAGATACACAGACATGAAGATACAGATATATATATATATATATATATATATATATATATCTTGATATACATGTGACTACACATACAGATGCAGAGATACGTACAGTAAGATACATATGTAGAAGGTGCACACAATATGGAAAAGCCACTATGCCTACAGTTAACAGCTGAACAACTGGACACTGTATGGGCCACCAATACAAATGTCAATCGTTGCCTGCAACATATACCCATAGAGAGGTCATATGAAAGACACCACACACAGGTTTGCAGAAATGGAAACCCTTTAATTGTGTACTATTACAGTTCTATATGCCATGTCATATAGCTGTTCATACACTGACAACCATATAAACATAGTAGTGCAACTGTGAAACAGTTACACTAATACAGTTGTCTGGAAAGGTGCACAACTGTTACTGTCCAGCCCAAGCCCTTCAAATCATACAATAGTGAAGACAGACTGGGCCACAGGATATCAATCAACAGTATGTACTGCAGGTGTATAGTTCAGCAGCCTCTATCTACACTCTGTACAAACTCAGTAGGTGGTAAAGACGTTATGTGATCAAATGGGTTATAACTGTTACATAACAAGGCATAACTGACACCATCATGAGCACATCAACAAACAGAAAAGTCTGTATGGCAGGAGGCAGTAGGCTTGCATTACCCCAATTCATATAAGTAATGTAAATATAGGTGAAGTATATGGTAATGTACATCCAGATACCTTACGGCAGCTCACCCCTGATACCCCCACATTTTGTAACAGCCTAGGTCATTTATGGTGCTCCCCCCACACTCAATAATACAGGGCCATATACCACTGTTACATACACTGGCCTCTGGAGTGCATAAGAACACACATGTATTATGTAGGTGACGCCCACACATATATGGCCCCAGTTAAACTGTATGTGAGGGGATACAACAGCAGTGGACTGATGGCAGCAATGGCAGTGTGATATACTCACAACCCACTATAGAACAACCTCTGACAGCATGACATATGTGCAAAGCTTGGTCATATACCACTGTTACATACACTGGCCTCTGAAGTGCATAAGGACACATATGTATTATGTAGCTGATGCCCACACATATATGTCCCCAGCCCCACTGTATGTGTGGGGGATACAACAGCAGTGGACTGATGGCAGCAATGGCAGTGTGATATACTCAGAGCCCACTATAGAACAACCTCTGACAGCATGACATATGTGCAAAGCTTGGTATGTATGTGGAGGACAGAGGCTGGAACACAGGCACATATGTGGAAAACTGTTGCCATGCACTAAGCAAGTTGCTGGTGTTACAGGATAGCCTGCAACATACCCTTAGTCAGGCACTTGAGGTTAGAAACAGAAATGGGTGTAGCCATATACTGATAGCACTGAACACACACTGCCAGTGTAATATTTGACACAGGACCTGTGTGATGGATGGACAACACGATAGGCACCTCTGTCCAGCAAGAGAATAGGCCCACAATAGTGAGCTATGCAGACAGACTGCATTCCAGGGTAAACTAGTATGTACACACACACACACACACACACACACACCCTGTAACACCAGTGCTATACAAAGCATAACACAACTCTACTCACAGTCTGTCTGTAGTTCCTGATCCTCCTACAAATATGTGGCTGCCCTGAGTGTGCAGGTTCTCCTGTAAGAGGTATTGCTACCTGCTGTCTGTAACACTGATGCCCACACACAGGAAGGATGTCCATCACACAGGAAATGTAAAGGGACCACGCCCACAGGCTGTAGGGATTTCTAGTGGGTGGTTGCCATGACAGTGGTAATTGGAAGCAGCACACATGTGTAATCATATCTATATGGTGATCTGTATATGTACATATATTTCCACCATATGTCCTGGACATGGAATGTGACCCTACCCCAGCCCCTATAGTCCCAAAGTCGTAGTGCAAGGGGATGTCAGGTATGTATAGCAGGTATATTAGTAGACTATTGCTACTGTTATTGGGATTGTCTTCACAGACATGGTGTGTGTGGAAGGTCACATCTACTTATAATATGTTTGCCACTGGCTACTGACAGACATCCTATGGAAATCATTGTAAGGTACCACTACTAGCATGTAATGCCCCTGTGGAGTACAGCAGAGATATTGCCTAATATGTGTGGAACTTCTGACACACCCTGTACAGTCCAGAGGTATACACATAAGCCCTTAGTGCACGTGTACCATGCCTGACAATATGGATGTAGACAGCCATGTAGATGGGTATAACACATAATGACTGGTATACATTTGCCACCATTGGTTATGCATTCACACACTCCTGTCTGGCCTGACACATAATGACTGCTGGTACAGTGGTGCCATGGGCACATACTACCCACTAGATATTGACATACACCTGTACAGCATCCCACTGCTCTGTCTGACATACATGACTTTTAAGGGAGTCCCGGTAGCAGTACATCTGGCAAGTATCTGCACATGACATCTCAATGGGTAAGTATACTAAGCTGCTAGGCATGTAACAATGCACTGTGCAGGCTACAGGCAGACTGACTCAACACTGGACTACATCCCCTATGGGGGAATGCACATGTACCTGCATATATAGCAGTGTATTTATCATTGACTCTGATGAAGCCAGTGTTACTGGAGAAAGCGCTCAGGCTGTGTGCCTTATTGGATTAAATTCTTTTTTTACTACTGGTCTGTGCCTTATTGTTGGATTTGCCAGTCCTGTGGTTTGATTCTTACTATATTACGTTTTTTTCGTGAGTTCCTGGGTTGGAGCCTTTTGTGTTCTTTGGATATATAGCAGGCTCAACAGGCATGTCAAACCACAGGGTAACGATACACCTGTGTGAAAGTGCATAGCCACAACCAATGTGAACACAGCCACATATGGTAAGCTAGCATAATATTCCAGTATATGGACTATCTGTTCTACACCATCCTCATATGTGCCACTCACAGAATGACCCTACATATACTGGGCTGCTATACAGTTTGGTCTGATGGCTGTCTGTGGTATGGGACATGTGTATATATGGCCCTACAAACATGCACGCCAATATGGTACCATACAGTGGGGCAGCATGTAACATCAGATAGGAGGGGAACTAGAACAATGACATCTACCACAGTCTGTACACAGGCTAAAGTACATATTAACAATACATACACTGCCGACATTCACCATAAGTACACAGACCTCAGTACTGTACAAACATCTACAGAATGTCCAGGTTATGTCAAGAAATGTAACCCCTACTGTACATGATATGTGTAGCAGTCTGATACATCACTGACTTGATATCAGATATGATGACACTAATTATGGTGTACAGCACATTTGTACCACTTCATGCATGACATATGTACAAAGGTTGACAGAGGTGTGGCTGAAAGCACATACACAGGGCCAATATTGACATGTCGCTGTGATAACCTCATACATTTACTGATGTAATGAGTTTTGTTGCAACATATGTCCTATGATGGATATGAAGTCAGTAACTGTCACGGCCTTCACCCTTTACAGACTGCAATCCTCACATTACCTTCTGCAGTCCACAGATACAGGCTCCGTGGGTAACACATGAAACCAAAGGCACAATACTGCCCAGTCTGCAGATGACCCTGCAGATGGGGATTCCTCAAACATGGAACTGACATGGCAGGTATTGCAACATGTAGGACAGCCATATCCACACAAACACTGTTAAACCAACATTACTCCAAATGCAGTATAGCAGCACTTACAGTATGTAGTCAGGTCAGGCACATCCCCCTCCTGTTTGTTGCCCTCTTTCCACAGTGTATGTTGTTAGAGTTAAATCCTCAAATCATCTGAGATGCTGTTTGCCAAACAACAGATCTAGTTCCTGCTCACAGTGCATGAAAAGGGCCAACACCACCATGATGTTCCTAGATATTGGAATGCGTTTCCATGCAATTGGCTTTGGGAATGTTACCATAGCTGTTCCACAAGCAATCAGCTAGGGGAGGGCTGTAATTCGTGCAAAGGCCATCAGCTGATCATGAGCATCACTTAGAATACACATGCTGCTGCCTAAGCAAAGAAGGTGTGGGTCTCCACATCCACCAGATAGGGAGTGGGAGAGGCAAATACATGTCAGGGAGGGGTGGAAGAGTAAAACTGAAGCATGTTTGTGTCACGCACCTACCAGCACAGGGTATCAAACCCCCCGACAACTATGTAGTGCTATCACAGTTCGATGCAGTTATTGGATGCACCACATGGGTTACCTGTTGTGGAGCACTCAGAGCACATATGTTATGGTGAGTGATATCTGCAACAGGATACAGTAGATATACGGTAGGTGACATACACGTGCCTGTCTGCATGAACAGGTGCCAGCGTCAACACATCCACGCTCTCACAGGGATGCACACACATTGACACACTTAGCAATGCCAGGTGTACAACTCATCAGTACTGGGATTACCACAACACATCACTGTGCAGGTATGACATGCATCACATGGGTCATATGGAGGTCATATGGGCAAAGGTTATGACGAGGTGTCACATATCAGACAGCATGCTTCAGTATGCCCATGGGGGTTGTCGTGAGTGTGGATGAGGACATATGCACCATGCAACACACACAGGGTGCCAGTACTGACATGCATAAGTGCATGTCTGCACGGGTGTGTGGTGGTCAACTGTACCAGCAGGCTATACAAGGGTAGGCGATGGGTATACCTTGGTATCAGGCCACATGACAATGGTCTGTATTATGGCTCAGGGCTGTAGTTTCTGCATTTGTCCACACAGGTGGGTATTGTATCCCCCATCCAGTCACCTGGTTGACTATTGTGTGTGGCCAATGCTGTGCATTGCTTGCCATGTATGTGTTCCTTAGTCCATGACATGGATGGTGTCTAGGATGTGCACACCTCCCGCATGCATGTACAGTGACATGTGGAACTGTACCTGGGGTGTCTGGCCCATGTTGTGAAAACAGATGATCATCAGATGTGCCAGTCTTGCCCACCTGCAACAGGAACTGGTAATGGGCAGCAGGTTTACCCTGCACCTACACTAATAGCATGCTAACAGCATTCCCTGGTGTGAGTGGCATCTCTCCATACAGGGCATGTTGTCAGGCATGGTATGTCCGTTGTTGGTCACATGTGAAGGCACCATAGGTGGTGCAGGTGTCCATTTGGGAACATGGGGGAGGTGCACCGTCTGCATGTACGTGCATATTGGACAGCTGGGCAGGGTGACATCCCCTCTGTAGCCCACTGCAATCACTCCAGAGTTACTATCAGTGGCCAATATGCAGTGTACTACCCACATATTGGCTGTTGCCTAGGCATGTGTGTACATATGAGACATGGGTTGAGAGTGTGGTCTGGGTAATACTGGGGTTGCTAACTGTGATTACCTGGCCTTGATGTCACATGCATGGGTATGGCTTTGCACCCCAGCCTCTCAGCTATTTTACATCTGTTATCCCTGTACAGTTGACACTGTGATATATAGTAGGGCCACCATATAAGAAATATGCAAAACCCGCACCACATTGGCCACAGGTATCACACACTCACAGCCACCTCTACACAGGATATGAGTTACAAACACACACACCTGTCATGTCTGGGAGTAGAACCCCTACCTAACTAGTTTATTACACTACAGCACTACGCAGTTATAGTACATGCCATGGACATTACTGGAGTACTCCTTCCCCAAAGGTGTATTTCACAATGAATGACAGCAGGATTACCAAAGTAGGACATTTGAAATGTACTGCAAGTGACTAGCCTAAATTGCATTGCTCCCTGCACATACAGTGAGACCCGCAAAACATCCACAACCAACATGCTGGGTAGAGAACACCTGACCAAGGTCTATATCACACAACAGCATGGAGCTGTTATAAGACGCACCACAGGGATTACTAGTGAACTTTCCCCCCAAAGGTGTATTTCACAATGAATGAAATCAGCAGGATTGCCAAAGGATGGCATTTGAAATGTACTGCGAGTGACTAGCCTATAATGCGTTGCTCTGTACACAGACACTGAAACACACACAAAACATCCAGAACTGCCATGGGTGGAAATGAAACCCTACCACAGTTCTAAATCACACTCCAGCAGTACGCAGTTACTGGACTCACTACAGAGATTACTGGGCTACAACCTTCCCAGAGGTGTATTTCTGGGTGGGTGACATCAGCTGCCTTGCCAAAGTTGAGTGTATGAATTGTAAGGAGTGTGAGTACCCTAAAAAGCATTGTTCTCTACACAGTCAGACACACACACACAATTGCCAAGTCTGGGGTTAGAACACCTATCTAACTACTTCATCACACTACAACAGTATGCAGGTACATTACGCGCTATGGAGATTACTGAGCTACAACCTTCCCAGAGGTGTATTTCTAGGTGGGTGACATCAGCAGCCTTGCCAAAATTGAGTATATGAATTGCAAGGAGTGTGAGTAGCCTAAAAAGCATTGTTCTCTATGCAGTTAGAGACAGACAGACACAGTTGCCAAGTTTGGGGTTAGAACACCTACCTAACTACAGCAGTACATAGTTACAGGGCGCATTATGGAGATTACTGGGCTACAATGTTCCCAGAGGTGTATTTCTAGGTGGGTGACATCAGCAGCCTTGCCGAAGTTGAGTATATGAATTGTAAGGAGTGTGAGTAGCCTAAAAAGCATTGTTTTCTACTCAGAGACACACACAGTTTCCTAGTCTGGCGTTAGAACTCCTACCTAACTAGTTTATCACACTACAGCAGTACGCAGTTATGGGAAGCACCACAGAGATTACTGGGCTACAGCACCCCAAAAGGTGTACTTCACATTGGATGACCTCAGCAGGCTTGTCATAGTAGGGCTATGGGGAGGGCAGTGTGTGCATGGGCCATAACCCATTTATCTAGGGGTTGACACGCCACTTGCAGGCACACACGGGGTCATATGTCACAGGTATGTGTATACAGCTACTAGGTAACTACTTCCTTGTACAGTCATGTTGCACAGCTGGCATGTGCACCTCATAGTCTGTAATGCTGACAGATACTGGTGGCTATTATCTGCAGTGGGTGACATCTGGACCTCATGTGTTTGGGGCCCTTTGGCTGTGTGCTGGGTGGGACAGGCCTGGATGGCTCCTTGTCATGGTCACCCACTTCCACACATCTATGTCCATCTGCCTTTGGCTTATTATAGTGTGTTGTCCTTACATATATGTCTGTATTCCTATCCACTGTGTGTGCAAGGCAGGAGTGGTGCATACTGACATGTGTCTGCACTAAGAACAGTGACTGCCAGATATGTCTGATCCACTGGTGTTTGCAGACATGGCCTTCATGTGTTTGTGTGTGAGCATGCCCAGTATAACCTTTCAGTATGTTGCTGACTGACATTGCCTTCATTTCTCTAAGTGTGTGAGCATGCCCAGTATGGCTGTCTGTATTGTATGTGTGGATCAAGTCCAAGAAGTTTGCACTGCAGTGCTGATCTTTGTGTTGTACACCGACAGGTAGCATGATGTGTCTGCAGGGTATCCATCAGCCAGTTGGCATTGACTGTTGCTACATTTCTGCATAGTGGGAGGAAACCTGACTGTTTCTACATTTCCACATAGGTTTGGGGGTGGGCCACACCTGATTGTTACGATATTTCTATGTGGGATGGGGGGCACACCTGGCTATTTCTACACAGGAGTGGGGGGCACACTTGACTGTTACTGTAAGTTTACGTAGGATGGGGGGCCACACCTGACACTTGTACACATTTGCTAGCACTATACTGGTATGCTGGGTACTCCATTTCAGTCTGTAGTCTTATCTATCGTGCTGGATAGAGGCATACCAGTGTACTACAGATCTTAGCTTTTAATCACCTACATATTAGTTTCTGACTTCCTAGTTTTCACAACTGACATCCAACTGCCTGGCCTGCTGTAGTCTGTGTAGGCCTTGGGGGGAGGTTACCCATAGGCCTCATTCAGAGGCTATAGTACAGCATTTGTGTGTTTGTCTACACCTGTCCTGCTGGTTGTGACTGTTGTTGGGTATGTGACTCCCCCCAACTGGCATGTGTGAGTCACTTACCTTGAGTGTGTCCCAGTATTGAGGGTGGTGCTGCATGGCCGCCTATGTCGGATGCATATAGTACACTCCCTATACATGGTTGAGCACAGGTTGTGTCATGTTTGGCATCCCTTTTACTGTATGTACGAGTCAGAGAGAGGTGTCATTCCCTGGGTCCCTACTGTGTCAGTGCATGTGCTATGCATTGCCTCTTTGCCAAGGCCAGGGCATACTGGGCAAGCCTCCTTCTGCCTACTGGGGCAGGCTCAGGTTGTTCCTCCTCCGAGTCACTCTGTGCCTGTGCAGGCCTTGGCAATGGTGTTCCTGCTGCAGCTGTTTCTACAGGATCATATTGTGTAGCATGGCACATACAAGGACGATTTGGGTACATGTAGCTGGTGAGTACTGCAAGACTCCTCTGGATGTGTCCAGGCACCGGAACCATGACTTGAGCATCCCAAACACATGATCTATTATGATTCTTGTTTGTGCGTGTGCCTCATTATGGAGTTCTTGTTCGGGTGTGTGTGCATTTCTGATGGGTGTCATCAGCCACGGCTCCAGTGTGTATCCAGCATCCCCCACTAGGTGACTGTGTGTGATGTCCCCATTGGCAAATATCTGGTACAGCTGCATCAGATGCCAGATTTGGGAATCATAATAACTTCCAGGGCAGGCAGCACACATGTTCATTATTATGCCCTGAGCATCGCACATGACCTGGCAGTCGATGGAGGAGAAGCCCTAGTGGTTGATGTAGACCCCACCCCGCTCACCGACTGGTGCTTTGATGGATATGTGTGTGCATTTTGCACCCACTACCTCAGGGTATTTTGCTATTTGGTGGAATAGATGCATATTCCTGGCCAACGCCTCACGGGTGTTGGGGAAATATATGTGCTCACTGATGTGCTGACATGGCATCCAGGAACTGGTGGAATACCCTGGATGCTGATGCCTGTGAAATCCCCATCATACCCCCAGTTGGCCTTTGGAAGGTACCTGTAGCTAGTATTCTTAAACCTACACATACCTTGGTATCCACTGGGATGGGTTCCCCTCTGTTAGCTCTGTGTGCGAGGCATGGCCAGCATTTTTGCTGTAGGAGGTCCCTGCCCACCCTACAGCATTCCACTATCTCCAGCTCATGTAGCCCTTGGTAGGTTACCCTGGGACTGTACACTCTTCTCCATCTCCTCACTGTGGGTTGCTCGGCAGCATTCACATCCTAACCAACCTCAGCCTCTTGCACATGCTGGTTTATGATGGCAAAAGCAGCCCCTAACATTTTTTGTCTTGCTTTCGTTTTGTAAAATTTCCCCATTCATATACACCGGTGGTGCTGAGTTTTTGGGAAAAAACAAGAGGGAAAGGTGTTTGCATACTGAAAAACGAACACCACCAACTGAATAATCCAAATATGAAACCAAGGAATGATGTAAAACAAAGCTTTATTCCAAAATTTTCAGACCACACAAATAGGAAAACCAGAAATAAACTGCTAGAACTCAAAGAACATAAGAGTTGAGCGCTTTCATCCCCCACTAGGGACTTCTTCAGAACTGTTCAAACATTTGTTCCCAGCATTCTTACATTACATTTAAAGAGACATACCATAAAAAAATATGTAAAATTAAAAATTTTGAATCACATCACTAACCCCCTCTATGATATATATATATATATATATATATATATATATACTACTAGTTACCCGGGCATTAATGAAACAGTCAATATTAGTTGCTATGTGAAAATGAAAAGCATTTATGATTTTTAACATACTGTTTTATATATATATATATAGCATAGAGGGGGTTAGTGATGTGATTCAAAATTTTAAATTTTACATATTTTTTATGGTTGTTTTTAATAAATTGTAATATATGGTGTGTTGGGTATATCTCTTTAAATGTAATGTTATAAGAATGCTGGGAACAAATGTTTGAACAGTTCTGAAGAAGTCCCTAGTGGGGGATGAAAGCGCTCAACTCTATGTTCTTTGAGTTCTAGGTGTTTGCATAGTTTATAGTAGTGTGCTGGGCTGGGCTGGTCTACTGCCTGTGTAATTTGCTGATTCTGATACATTTCACCTGCCAACTATTCTAGTTCTCCTTAACTTCCTACTACTGTTTTCCCTTCCTATTGCATTCCTGTTTAAGCCCAGGGGCATGTCATGCAAACAGTGCTCGAATTTGCACAGAGCTGCTATTTCCTGGCTTTTTTCTGTCTTTAAAACCCGGTGCAACGCATGCACACCTGCTTTCACTTTATAAAGAGTGCTAGGCATGTTTAGACACACCCACTAGCTTAGCTGTGTTAAGCTAGGTGCAAACACAGGGCTCCAATCCGCTTACAGTATGCCTGACACACACACCCATGATGTCACCTACCTCCTAGTCTTGCATCCAGCTGTTCATACTCTTACACTGTTGGGAACCTGCCTCAAATGCTGGGGAAAACTGGGATTCACTATCCTTCCCCTCATTTGCATAGGATTGCCTGCTAATGCATAGTTAAATGACTCACACTGAGCCTCCCCCCTTAGCAACCCCTACTTATTGGCCAGGTTGTCTTCTGTCTGCCATTGACTTGCATAGCAGAATACTGATTTTAGTTAGAATGCTCAATTTAGGCTTTTTTTCTTATTTTCCCCAGTTCCTGTTTGCGCGTTGCTGCCCTATACTTAACCAACCGAGATCAGTGAAAAAAAAAAAAGTTATTTTTTTAAATTTTTTTTATTGTTTGCAATGCCAATGACCTTATACTTGGCCATTGGCATGCTTCCTCAATGATATGCTGCCTTTATTTGGAGCTGTCATAGCTCCGTTTTGGATTTTGCAGAAATGTACTCGGTTACTAACCGAGTACATTTCTGCAGATAGCACTAGTCTTGCACGGACTATTGCAAGCTTCCTGGATTGCAAAATCACCTCATTTGCATGGATTTCTCCTGCAAATGGGGTGATTTGCATACTAGGGCTTAGTCCGTGCAAGATTAGTGAAGCAGCTCTCATGCACGCCGCTGCAGGCTGTTCCTGGATTGCACAGCAGACATATTGGCTGCGTGAGCTCCTGCACTAATCTTGCACTCCGTGCAAGCTTTTGAGAATCTGGGGGTATATGTCACCATTTTTATCTCATCTCCTCCTCTCTTAGTTGTGAATTCATGAGCCTCATCTACTTCTAACCTTGGCATCCTGAAGTCTTCCATAAATATTTCAAATTTTGCTTTTTCTTGATTTCCACATTTCTATGCTTTATAAAATTTCCAAAATATTTCTAATACCTCTACAGGTCCTCTGATTGTTTTTGTTGTTACAGGCTCCATAAGTTTGGCAATGAACTTTTCTACTTTCTGTTGCATAAGTCATTCTGTTAAAAAGGTTTTTGTGCTCTGGAGTTATCATACAAAAAAATATTTGCTTAACTGAAATCTTTCTGAACTCATGCATATTGTTAGTTGCTCTGTTACTTCCTCTTAAGCAATTTGCAGTTGCACGACTTCTTGTTCTGAGATGCCCCTTATTCTGCAATAATTTATCCTTACTCAGCCACTCTAAATAATTGTTTTGACTTAACAGTATCTTTTTTTTATTTCTACTCTATTTTTAAACTCCACTTTCATTTTAGCCCACTCTCTAGTTATAACTTCTGGAGTACTTTCTATCTACCCTAATAACTCTTGAATAATTTCCACTACTCATTCCTTAAATTTCTCTTTTTTAACAGGTAAGTGGGGATGTGCTAATGTTTCATTTTTATTTTATTACCCTGCATTTTTATTTTAGTTGTTATTGGTGCATGATCTGAAATAGCTATTGGATGCATGTCAAAGCTTTCAATTAAATGCATATGTTCCTGTGAAATACAATTTCTCTTTAGTCTAGCCCAGCTATTGTACCTTGGGGAGTACTATGTAAATTTTCTCAGAGTTCCTACCACTGAATTCACGTCTTTCATACCAAATATTTTCAAATGTTTCTTCAAAAATCTACCCACTTTTGTTTTATTTTCCCTTCTAGGTGCCCAAGATGCATCCTCACTGTTGTGAATCTAGTTCCACTTCCCACCTTTAAGTAATATTCCCTGCTGAAAGCTGAATATTTCTCCCAAACTTTTTAAAGCTCCATAATAGCAGTTTTCAGTGGAATATAAATGCATACTAGAATAATCCTCCTCCCTTGCCAATAATTCCTTACTCCCACAAATCTATCATCATCATTTTTCTCTTTCATACCATTATTGGAGCTCCTCTAGCAATTAGTGTAAGCATTCCCCTTTTCCTTTGTCCCAGATATTCTGCTGAATATCCATCATGAAATCTTTTATCAAATTCACATGCTCATTTGTTTCCAACTGCGTCTCCTGTAGCATTGCTACTGGCACTCTGCATTTCTTAATATAGTACAATAGCCTTACCTTTTTGTTTAAATTTGAGAGGACATTCACATTCTAAAATAATGATAGTATACCTTTTTTAAATGTCTATTTCCAGCTTTTGTGTTACATGCACCCACTAATATTTGGCAGGTTAATCCTTTATACAGTTGTTTCTTATCATCTCCATGTGAGCCTGTCTCACTTTATAAGACTTTTTGTTTTAATGAAAACCCTCAAATAAAAAACACCCCCATAACTTAAAATAAACACACAAGACTATGTACATTTTCAAATAATGAAGTTTAACCCTCCTGGCAGGAACAATTATACCACACTGACAGCTGCAACCACAGGCACTACCTAACATAAAATTAAGTTTATCCACGCTAAGGTGAATGCTATAACTACTTACTCTAAGTACTGTGTGTTCTTCTCTTATCTTTATTGCCCTCCCAGCTGTGAATGCTTTCAGAAAATGTTTAGTCTTAAGAAAACATACTGGTTATCTTTAACTAAAAACTAAATTATACACTGTTCTAGTAAATACACTGAAGTATTTAGGCAAAAGCAAAGCTGCTCTTACCCACTTCCAATAATTTAAAACTTTACTTTTTACTAAGCTGCTTGTTCTTGTATCTTTATATTTTATGTTTCTCTCAGTAAGCAATGTCCAAACCTCTCAAGATTTATTGCCTTCACCTTTAGTCAACTTGTTTCCATGGAAACATAATAACAGAATGTACAGCTGCTCTCAGCAACAGATGTCTCAACTCATATTGAACATTTATTTGCTAAAGAAAAACTATTCATAACATTGTGGTCTCTTATTTTTAAAGCCTACTTGCTTCCACAAAAAATTAAAAGATTAAGCAAAGGGCATTAATCCAGACATTGACCTATGCAAAAGTAAAATAAAACATCATTACGTATATTATTATCAGTGCACTTTTACACCCCACACCTTCAGCCCAAGATTAAAGCATATTAATATAAACATGCTTTTGTTCAGCCTTTCTTCTTTTACATTGTAATGCCTACATTTCTTAAAACTAAAAAGAAAAAAGTACTGGTTTACTTTAGTATCTTTATCACATACAATAATCACTGAAAATGCTTTACTATACATCACAAAATCCATATCATGAAATGCTGTATACAAAAATTGTGTCTTGCAGTAATTTTTTTCTTTTTCCTTTTAGTGTTCTTCCAAGCATTAATGGCCAAGTGGGGTATATGCCTTTCAGTCCTCCCACAAGTCCAACAAAAATTCAATCTTTCTCAGCCACTTTTTCTTGTAAAGCCACATTACACTACTGTGAGTGATAACATAGTCTCACATTTACTCACTAATTTAAGTGTTCATTTCCATCTCCCAAGCCCAGACTCCAGTTAAAGTCCAAGGTGTTCCCAATTCTGATTGTTTACAAGGCTGATCAACATGTTAACTTCAGCTCTCCTGGTGTGAAAAAGAAACAAACAGAAAGACCAGGAACTCTGTCACTTTTAGTAAATTCAGTTACTGGCTAGTAAGTACACTGCCTGAATGCCAGCAAAGAAAGAACTAAGAGATGCTGAAAGAAGATCAACTGGAAAATGTGAAGAGAAAACTCTGACTGGGAAAAATTCTGCAGCTGTCCTGCAATAAAGTTCAAGCTCTAACTCTGGTGCAAGACATGGCTTACAGTAACCCTAGAGGAAAAAATAAGTCAATGTGCTCAGAGCTGATTAAAATAAATGAATCACTGACAGAGTATATCAACGCATGTGAAAAACTGAGGGGCTGCCAGCCCAGCCAGATAGAATTTTGTAAATAATTCTATGTCACTGTAAATATTAATACGACCCACAGGCTTGTTTGACAAATGTAAGAAAACTGTGTTATGTTCTGAGCTTCAAAAATGAAACCACAGTGCACCCTGCTGGAAGAAAGCTGATAAGTAAAGAATTTACAACTGTGTGTGATCTCAAGCTAGGAGACAGGATGTCTGCAGCTAGAAATTCTTTCAACTGTCCTAAGACAGAGATACTTACTAGGTTTTACATGTAAAGTGTCTTTTATTGCTGTAGCTTCCTGGCAGGTGCAGCTCACAAAGAAATGTTAAATTTTGAGTTCTGTTAGCCTGGGAACTAATTCAGAAGTGACAAGAATGATGTAATCTGAAATGACTCCGCAGTAATGTGTATTATCAATTTAAGGACCATCTCAGAAAGACAGGGATAACATTTTGTATTTTGTTCTGAAGCTGGCAACTCACCAGCACTGTGCCTTGCTCTGTAAGTAAAGTTATTTAGAACATAGTTTCTCTTAGAGACAGATAGAAATATAGCCAGATTAGTGTAGATGTTTTCTTTATGTCAGACTAAGCTACAATATTGTTTTAAAGTATATCCTGTCATTTCTGAACTCTTTATTGTCACTGTGTTGAACTGATGAATATTGTCTTGTGTTTTTATTATTTATTATTAAATATTTTAAACCTTTCAACTGTGGCTATTTTATGTAGAGATAATTTAAGCTCTTAGAGTACTTGCATGTATTTGGTGATACTGTACTAGCCACTCCTAAATAGCCTTCCAGACTCAGTTACACTTACCAATTGGATAATAATAATATTGCACAGTAGAATTGGACACCCTTTGGTAAGGGCTTTTTATAGTAGCTGATAAGGGTAGTTGGTGGCAGTGGATTACTACCTTATAGCCGGGCAGAAGGGGGCATAGCTAATGAGCCTGTGTCAACCTTCCCCAGGAGTGTCTGTGTGTATATAAATCAAATCTCAAAGTGTGTGTGTGTCAGCTACTTGGGCAAGGACACAAAGCACTGGTTGGACAGAGAGGGTACTGGAGGTTTCAGCTTCATTACTCAGCTGAGATCTGAACCCTAAAGTGCTGTCAGTGGGAAGTATTATTGGGGATCTAGAGAGAAATCAGCCCCAGACTGACTGTGATCTCTTTGTGCGCTTAAGGGAAACTGTACTTTACTCTGTGTACATGTGTGTGTACGTGTTATCCTTCCAATGTGGACTCCCCTCACTGGTGTTTGTGGTGAAGATTGAGGCTCCATGATTACTGGGCCAGTGCACGGGTATCATATATTGTTTGGCAGTGGTGGGATATCCACATCAAATATTAATTGGTTGATAGTGGTGAATTAGCCACATCACATATTAATTGGCTTGTAGTGGTGTGGATATTAAATTCTTGTAGCTTATGTACAGTGATCACGAAGGGTAGTTTTGTACTATAAATCAGCCACGCAGAGAACATTCAGAGTTCAGATCACAACTGTTTTATTTCTTTTGTTAGCTTAGTCAGGGAACGCAGGCAAGCATGTCAGCAGAGGAGTATGGGAAGCTGACAAGGAGCCAGTTGGCTGAGATGTGCCAGGCTAAAGGACTGGTGTATGGAAACCTGACTAAAGCAGACATGACTGCAGCTTTGGTCACAGCTGCATCAGAGAATAGCAACCAGGAAGATAATCAGACTGGCCATGGAGATGTACAACATTCAGACATTGGACAGCTCAACCTTTCTACAGAAAACTTAAAAATCCATCTGGAGCTAAAGAGACTTGAGTTGGAGGCCAGGCTTTGGGAAATATAAGAAGCAGAGAGAATGAGGCATCTAGAGACGGAGGAAAATGAGAAAAGGTGATGTCTGCAGGCTGAGGAGAGTGAGAAACTGCTATGCCTGGAAGCTGAGGAGAAGGAGAGGCAGAGGCAACATGAAAAGGAGATGCTGACTCTTCACCAAAGTCATGTAGGTAAATGGGAAGGGAGTAACCGGACCCCAGAAGCACAAAAGGTCAGTAAATTTCTTCCACAGTTTACAGAGGGGGATAATTTTGATAGTTTAATTCATATGCTTGAGAGGGTGTATAGAGTATGATGTTGACCACAGGCTCTTCGTATGGTTTCTGACCCCCTTACTCCATGGTAAAGCTGTAACTGTGTTGTCCAAATTATCTGGTCATGATTTTTTTAAACTATAATGTTGTAAAGAACTGTTTGCTAAATTTTTTAAGCTAACACCTGAAGCTTATAGGAAAAAGTTTTGTGAGCATAGACACAAGGCAGATGAAAGTATGTGTGAACATGCTGATGAACTAAGCACTTTTCATAGGTGGATGAGTGGATGTCAGGTCACCACTTTTGAAGGGCTGGCAGATCTTTTGGTGAGGAAACAAGCCCTTAGCACTTTGCCTGAGGACACAAGGATCTGGTTAGTTGATAGACAATGCTTTACTTCAGATGAGCTAGGGAAGAAGGGAGACCAAAACCTAGCAAGCAGGGCATCCCTGCACAGGAAAGGGACACCCAGTGGTTCTCATGGGAATAAGGGAACCCATGGTGGGCATCCCAGATTGCCCCAACAGAATCTGTCAGTAACAGGGGAAGCCACTAGTCTAGGTACACTTTCATGATCTACGGTTAAATGTTTTGAATGCAACCAGTGGGGCCATGTAGCATATAGATGTCCACAGAGGCAAGGTGGGGAACAAAAGGTGAGGGAGCCAGTAAGTGGGTAGGACAAAATGCCAATAGTAGGTTGTCTTGAGAGAACATGGGTACCAAACTACCATCCTGCAAATGTCCTTATAGGGAAGGATTCTGATAAGGCAGTACTGTGTGTTAATGCAGTTACATGCAGTCAGGCTTGGAGACAAGTGAGTCTAGCAGCCTGGGAAGTGACCCAGACAGACTGCATACTTGTGGCCAGGGCTGGTGAGGTGGTTAGTTCAGGGAGGGAGTTACCCTGTAGCAGTGAGATTGAAGGTGAGCCACAGCTGCTTGTTGGTACTACTGGTCCCTTGGACAGAGTGACTGAAAAGGTAGAGGTGAGTAGTAGTACCTAGGCTGACAGTGAGGTTCCGCTGTCGGAGGATACCAGACTTCCTGTGGAAAGGGGAGCTGGGAAGGGTTACAAAGACAGAGTTGAGACAGGCTGAGCTCTCTGGCCCTACATTACAAGACCTGAAGCAGGTAGCTAGTGAGGCACCCGATTCTCAAGGGAAGGGGAAATCTGTATACTGGGGCAAAGGGTTACTGTATAGAGTGTGGACCCCTGAAGGAGGGCTAGAAGGTGAAAGAATGCAGCAGTTGGTAGTGTCCACAGCCTACCATCTGGCACTTCTAGCCATAGCCCATGAAATTCCCTTTGCAGGCCACATGGGCATAACACATACAAAGAGACATATTATGCAGAACTTTTATTGGCCTGGAATGAGATGCAACAGGGTACTGCAGGACCTGTGAGCAGTGCCAAAAGGTAGGCAAGGCAGGAGACAAGGTGAGAGCTCCTTTGATGCCTTTGCCTGTGATTGAGGAGCCATTTCAGGGGGTATCTATGGATATTGTGGGGCCTCTGAGTACCCCAAGTTCCACAGGGAAAAAGTATATCTAGTGGTAGTAGATTATGCTACAAGATACCATGAGACAGTGGCTCTGTCCTCCATTGAGGCAGAAAAGGTGGGAAATGCTTTGTTACATATTTTCAGCAGGGTAGGTTTTCCACAAGAAATACTGACTGGCAGAGGTGCCAATTTCATGTCAGACCTGCTGGCTAGTCTGTGGAAGTACCATGGGGTGAAGCACATAAAGACCACCCTCTACCACCCCCAGACTAATGGTCTTATTGCGAGGTTAAATTCTACACTCAAGATGATGCTATAGGCATTTGCAGACCAGTTTCAGAGGGAGTGGGACAAATATTCACCCCATTTGTTGTTTGCTTACAGAGAGGTGCCCCAGGTATCCACAGGTTTTTCACTGAGTTGCTGTATGAGCATAGGTTGAGGGGACCACTAGACTTAATTCAAGATGAGTGGGAGGGTGAGTGTGAATCTCAAAAGGGAGTCTGTTGTGGCATATGTCCTAAACCTCAGGACAAGGCTCAGGGAACTCATGGGCTTGGCCCAGGAGAACCTGGCAGAAGCCCAATAGCAGAGAATGGTCTGGTATGGGTCTGGTATGACAGGAGTGCTCGAGTTAGAGAGTATGTTGTAGGGCTGCACGTAATGGCTCTCAATCCTGTCAGACCTGGGAGGGACCCTACAATGTGGTAAAGGAGGGAAAGTGATGTTAACTACATGGTGGAACTGCCAGGCAGGGACACAAATTGTACCATGTTAACATGATGAAACCTTACCATGATAGGGAGGCTCGTGTGCTGAGTATTTGCAGTGGATTGCAGGAGGAGACTGAGGGAGATCTGGTGACTGATCTCCTCAGTGAGGCTCGGACTGACACCTCAGTGGAAGGGGTAGCAATGTCCCAGCAGCTATGCCCTACCTAGGTTTGAGAAATCCAAGCAGTGTTACAGGAGTTTGGGGACATGTTCACTGGGAAACCAGGGTGCACCCACCTGGTGCAGCACCAGGTGGAGACAGGACCCCAAAGACCTATTAGGCAGGCCCCTTATATGGTGTCTGAGACAGTCAAACAGACTCTGAGGGAAGAGATACAGGAAATGTTGGAACTAGGGGTAATTTAAGAGTCCAACAGTGCCTGGGCCTCCCCAGTGGTGCTGGTGCCAAAGAAAGATGACAGCACCAGGTTGTGTGTGGACTACAGGACATTAGAGAGTCACACAGAGTCAGATGCTTACCCCATGCCTAGACAGATGAAGCCCTAGAGCAGCTGGGTGGGGCTAAGTATCTTACCACCATTGATTTTACCAAGGGTTAGTGGCAGATTGTCCTTGACTCCCAGTGCTAGAGAGAGGTCAGCCTTTGTGACTCCTTTTGGCTTGTATGAGTTCACAATGATGCCCTTTGGGATGAAAAATGCCCCAGTGACTTTTCAGAGGCTGGTAGATCACATCCTAGCAGGAGGGTTTACCCTTGCTTACCTAGATGATATTGCCATCTACAGCCATTCCTGGCAAGAGCACCTTCAGCATGTCAAGAAGGTGCTGGGCAGACTACAAAGGGTAGGGTTGACCATTAAGTCCAGCAAATGTCAGGTGGGTATGGCAGAGGTCTCCTACCTGGGACATAGAGTGGGGAGTAGTAAGATCAGGCCAGAACCTGCCAAAGTGGAAGCCGTTCAGGCATGGCCTGCACCTGTTACCAAAAAACAGGTGAGGGCATTCTTGGGGACAGCTGGGTACCACAGAAAGTTTGTCCTCAGTTACAGTACCATAGTTGCTCCCCCTCACAGACCTTACAATGGAAAACAGGCCAGATAAGTTAGTGTGGACCACAGAATGTGAGCAGCCTTTCCAGAAGCTTAAAGAAGCTTTGGGAGGACCCCATGTGTAAGCCAGTCCAGATTACAGCAAATAATTTGTTGTGTAGGTGGATGCTTCAAACCATGTGGTGGTGGCTGTACTTAGCCAGATTTCTTCAGAGGGAGAAGAGCAACCAGTGGTTTATCTGAGTCATAGGCTCCAACCGAGGTAGGAATGCTATGCAGCTGTAGAAAAGGAATGTTTAGCCATAGCATGGGCACTGCAGAAACTTCAGCCTTATCTCTATGGAAGGAAATGTACTGTAGTTACAGATCACAATCCCCTAACATGGTTACATTGAGCCAGTCAGCAAAATGCCAAGTTACTAAGGTGGACCCTAGGGTTGCAAGCATATATGTCAGTGCAGCACCGTAGTGGGATTAGCAATGCCAAAGCAAGACAAGGAATGGTGTAAGGTATACCCAGATAGACTCAATCCTCTCAAGCAAGGTTTCTCAAGGGACACTTGAAAAACTAACTTGAATTCTCCGGGGGGGGGGGGGTGAAAAACTGAGGGGCTGCTAGCCCAGCTAGATGGAATTTTGTAAATAATTCTAGGTTACTGTAAATACTATTATGATCCAAAGGCTTGTTTGACAAATATAAGAAAATTGTGTTATGTTCTGAGCTTCAAAAATGTAACCACACTGGAAGAAAGCTGATAAAGAATTTATGACTGTGTGGGATCTCAAGCTAGGAGAAAGGATGTCTGCAGCTAGATATTCTTTCTATTGTCCTAAGACAGAGATAATGACTGGGTTTCACATGTAAAGTGGCTTTTATTGCTGGGACTTCCTGGCAGGTGGAGATCACAAAGAAATGTTAAATTTTGAGTTCTGTTAGCATGGGAACTAATTCAGAAGTGACAAGAATTATGTAATCTGAAATGATTCACTAGTAATGTGTATTATTAATTTAAGGACAATCTCAGAAAGAAAGGGATAGCATTTTGTATTTTGTTCTGATTCTGACAACTCACCAGAACTGTGCCTTGCTCTGTAAATAAAGTTATTTAGAACATAGTTTCTCTTAGAGATAGATAGGAATATAGCCATATTAGTGTAGATGTTTTCTTTATGTCACTGTCCTACAATATTGTTTTAAAATATTTTCCTGTGATTTCTGAACTCTTTATTGTCACTGTGTTGAATTGATGAATATTGTCTTGTGTTTTTTATTATTAAATATTGTAAACCTTTCAACTGTGGATGTTTTGTGTGAGATAATTTAAGCTCTTAGAGTACTTGCATGTATTTGGTGATACTGTACCAGCCACTCCTAAATAGCCTTCCAGACTCAGTTACACTTACCATTTGGATAATTATAACATTGCACAGTAGAATTTGGACACCTTTTGGTAAGGTCCTTTTATAATAGCTGATATGGGTAGTTGGTGGCAGTGGATTACTACCTTATATAGCCCGGGGAGAAGGGGGCATAACTAGTGAACCTGTGCCAGCCTTCCCCAGGAGTGTCTGTGTGCTTGTATATAAATCAAATCTCAAAGTGTGTGTATGTCAGCTACTTGGGCAGGGACACAAAGCACTGGTTGGACAGACAGCTTACTGGAGGGTTTGGCTTCACTACTCGGCTGACATCTGGACCCTATAGCTTTGCCAGTGGGGAGACTTACTGGGGATCTGGAGAGAAAGGGAGAAACCAGCCCCAGACTGACTGTGATCTCTGTGTATGTACTTGTTATCCCCCCAAGTGTGGATGCCCCTCATTGGTGTCAGTGGTGAGGATGGAGGCTCCTTGATTACTGGGCCAGTGCACAGGCATCACAACTCAACTAACAAAAGGCTGGAAAAATGGAAAAAGCTTTAAACAGATATATAGATGAGCTTATAAAACTACAAAAATCAGAGAATGAAATTAAGAAAAGGCTGGATGAGTAGTGGACTGCTCAAAAAGAGCCATTTCAAAAAATAGTAAAATTACAGGACAGGGCACAATAGGAAAATTAGAGATTTTCTGTTGTACTACAGAAAGCAGATGTAACAGACTGCATTAATTTTATGAAGGCACAAATAAGCAACTGGACTGTTATTCCACAGCAGGAACTGTTAAATGAATAGGCAAACCATGCGTATGCTCCAAATTAGGCCAAGAAAAAGCAACCAAGACCTGTGTTAGTAAAGATGCTAACCTACCAGCAGAAAAGTATAGTTGTATAAAATCTTAACATAACAGTAGATGTTCTTCTCTTCACTACTGTAATATTCTAAACAGAAGGAATCTCCTGCCCAGGACAGCCTGACGCTAACCAGTATACCAAAGCCTAATGATCTTGTATGTGAGGTATATCACTCCTATGCACCCTGCAAAAAACCTAGGGTATAAAAGGGATGTATGGGAAGCAGCTACCCAGAACTGAATTGCTCCAAAACAGAACAGTCTCCATGGGACAAAGGAGTCCATGCACATCCAAAAGAAAAAAAATGCAGATGAAAAGGGATAACCTTCAGCCAGAAGAGAATCTAAAACAAAAACCAGGACAAACAAGAGGGAGGTGGAGGGAGAGAGAGAATACTTCAACAGTGAAGATAATGGCATCTACTGATATGGTAAGATTTTAAACTGTACTATGTCCTTCTTTAAAACTGTTGCAGTACAAACAGAAGGGAGAGTAAAAAAAAGGTCAAGAAACAGAATGGGAGGTGGAAGGCTGAAAACAGCCCTCAACAAACCCATATAAAATGGATCTAGCAAAACCTGCTCTGGTTGTAGAAACCATATCCAACTATAATGCTTAATAAAGGCATGCACTGACAACCAAGTAACAACTTCAAGGATGGGATTGCTGTCCAACCCCTTGAAGGCAACAGCCCTACTGGAATGAGTTCTAACAGAAGTATACAGAGATTTGCCATGAAAAGTATGACAAAAAAGATGGCCTTAGATATCCAGGAGGAGATGGTTTGGTTAGAAACAGCTGCATCCAATGTCCGGGGATGAAAAGAAACTAAAAGCTGGTCAGATTTATGAATGGCTTTTGCTTTATTCAAATACCTGAGCTTGCATGGCACTCTGGAACAGAAGAGAGGAAGCTGCCTGTTCAGAGGGGAGGCAAAAAGATCTACCTGAGGAATAGCCCACCAATGGACAATGTCCAGAAACATGTCTCTGTGAAGCATCCATTCATGAGCCTGTGTTTTGTACCTGCTCAGAGTGTCTGCCACTAGACTGGCTGTGAAGGAATGTATACAGCCTGAAGAGTTAACTGATAACTGACAGCCACCTGCCAAGGCTGAAGAGCCATTCTGCAGAGGAGATAGGATTTTGTGCCTCTCTGCTTGTTGACATACCACATCACTGTTGTGTTGTATGTGTACACCTTCAAGGGGCCTTGAGAGCTTGAAGGGCCAGAATCAGAGCTGTCATATCTCTGATGTTAATATGGTCTGACTTCTGATTGGGGAGCAGAAACCCTGAACCCCTACCATGTCTGAAGCACTGAACAGTCCTTGAGAAGGGAATGGAGGCTGAAACTGCAGGCATGGGTTGACAAAACTATTGAATCTACCACTTAAATTCCTCCTTTAGACAGGGAAGAAGAGGCACACTTAAGTCCAAAGGGTGACAACGCTGCAGCCAAACTGACTTGGATGTATCATTAAAACTTCCGCATATGCAGTCTGGCAAGAGGAAGCATTGGAATAGAAGAGGTCATGAATCCCAGGGCCTGAAGAAACTCCCTGGCTGGCATGGCAGCCAGTGAAAGAAGAGACTGAAAGAAGGCTGTCAAAGACAAAACTTTCAGAGGTAGAAAAGAGACCGGCATTGGCACTGTCTAAATCCTGCATCCCAGACGCACATGATCCTGACATGGAATTATGATAGACTTTTGACAGCTGATAACGAACTCCAGACTTTGAAAGAGAGAGATGATGAACTCCAGATCCTGTAACAGGTGATTTGGAGAAGGTACCTGAAGCAACAGGTCATGTAGATAAGGAAAAATCTGAATGCCTTGGAGGGTGCAGAAAGCAATCACAGGAGCTAGGCATTTTGTGAATACCCTTAGGGCAGTATAGAGGCCAAATGGCAAAGAAGAGAATGGAAAATGAAAGGAAGACACAGAGAAATTCAAAAACTTCCTGAAAGCAGACTGAATAGCGATATGAAGACAAATATCTTTCAGATCGAGAGACACCATAAAAGCCCAGGGTAGTAAAGGGAGAAACAAGGTTTTTAGAGTAAGCATCTGAAAAGAAGGGACCTTGAGAAAGGTATTGAACAGGGAGAGATCCAGAATAGGTCTTCAAATGACCCCCCCCCCCTTTGATGAACCAGGAATATCCTGGAATAAAAACCCTTTCTCACTTGGGAAGATGGGAGGGGTTGAATTGTTCCTTGGTTCATCAGGGACCCTACAACACCTGAGAAATAAGGAAGTGAAAAAAGGAGGGAGAGACTTCCATACCATGAAGTAAACATGACGGATGATAGAACCTAAGAGTCTGAAGTGATAAGTCACCAATGTAGAAGACAAATGGAAAGCCAAAGGGACAAAGAAACCTCTTCCAAAAGAAGCAGGGGACAACTGTCAAACAGAAGCAGGCTTATCAGATAAAGGAGGCTTCTTGGTCACAGAAATCCATGAAGCCTTAGCAGAGAGGGTCCACCTACCACCATTCCTGCCCTGAGAGACATGGTGGAGGTTTCTTGTGAACAAAAGCAGATCTAGAAGGATAATTCCTCTGGAACTTAGGGATAGGAGAGAGAAAAATATGTTTAAGGTCCTGCAAAGATTTGCCTTTATATTGGAGACTTAAACAGATCAGCAGCTGCAGTCCCAAAAATATATTTAATAACCAAAGGAGCATCCAACAACTTGACCTTAATGTCCTCAGGCAGAGACTGGAGAAGAAGCCAAAAAAAACATGTCATGACAGATGCAAATGCCACAGCCCTGAACAAGGCATCATCAGCATCATAGCTATACTTTATAGAGTGGCAAGCCACTTGAGAAACAGAACCTAAAATAGATAAGGCCGAAGACTTGTCTTCAGAATCAGGGAGATCAGAAGTAACCTGACAGTCTGAACAGTCAAGGCCAGAGCATACCTGGTCATGTGGGTCTGGTAATAGCCTTAAAGGCCAAAGCAGTAGCAGTGTAACCTTTCTTACCAGTCCTCTCCATTGCCCTACTATCCTTATCAGGGTGCAAAAGTTTGGAATAGGTGAACAGCTTAGAAAGCTCATCAGAAGATACTGACACCACAGCAGGATCCTCAAAAGGATATTTAAATAAAAATTGACAATCCTCAAGAACCTTACAGAACTTATCAGGTTTCTTAGGAGGAGGAATCTGAGAATTAGGAGACTTGGAAGCAGCAATGAAAGTCTCTAACAAGGCAGCCAACACAGAAGGAAATACTGGTACAGGTGTATCCACCTGAAGCAACTCATATCTCCTCTGAATATCAGAACTTCAGAAGAATCCCACAAACTATTCCATCATCCTAGCAATGATGTCCCCAAAGCACAATTCCTCAAAAGGAGACTCGGGGCTAACAGACTCCTCCTCTGCAGAACCATAGGCCAAAGGTGAAGGAATCTGTGAAGAATAGGACAAAGATCCCTCATCAGACACTGAATCCTCATCCTAGGAATCCTGTCCCCTGAGCCATTTATGAGGGGTAGAGGTCCAAGGAGGAGCAGGTACTGAAACCTCTTCAGGAACATCAAGGCAGAAAATGAGCTCTGAGAAAAATCTTGCCATTCCCTTTGAGGATCCTTAGTATGGACTGAGACATGATCCATGTTCTTCTCTTTTCTTTGAAGGGACAGCAGCCCTAACAAATACCAGAGGTTCTGACCCTTGGTGAGATTCGATAAGAGAACATGGAACTTCTTCCCTGAAAAATATCTGCAGAATCCCTCTAGGACCCTCTGAGATAATCAACCATAGTTCCCCCTTGACACCCAGAGCAGACACCTGCAAATCCTCAGTGGACATGTGAAAAGACAGATTTGTGCCAGCCTCCCACGAGGTCACAGCAGAGGAATCCGATGTAGACCGTGAACAACCTACAGAGCTATTACCTGCTTCTAGAGGTTTGTCCGGTGGAGGCTGGACAGCTAAAGAATCCAGCTGAGGCTTCATGCCTGCATTCTCTCCTAGTGGGAGTATCTCAGAGTTAACGGACTCTGTCATGGTGCCCTGGGCTAACTGTTTAAGCCATTTGTTTTCAAGATAAATTGCCAGGGAAGACAAATGGCTTCTGAGTGTCTTGGACATAAAATCCTTACAGATACTACACGCAATATGGTTGAAGGAAGCACCAAAACAAAAATGACAATGCTCATGATGATCCTTATGGGGAATCTGCCTTCCACACTAATATTTTCTATTCTTGGATAACTTGAACTCTAGGTATGAAAACAAAATCCAAGACCAAGAAAAGAGAAAAAAACAGGGCATTTATTTGACAGCTAAGTATTCAGCACAGCAGCAAGGCCTTCAGATCAACTGGGTTGGGAGAGTGGCCTAATGGTTAAGGTGTTTGCCTTACAAACACAAAGTACAGGGTTTGAATCTCACAGGGGATAATTGGCTAGGCTTAAAATGGCTCGCAAGGGCAGTTAGCCTAGTACTAATCTATGAATCTATGAATCTATGAATCTATAATGTCATACAAAGTGGCTACAAAGACATTCTGGGTAGCTGCATCTGTACATCCCTTTTATGCCCTACTTTAAGCATGGGGAGCATAGGAACGATGGACGGTGAATACAAGATCATTAGGCTTTGGTGTACTGGCCAAGCGTTAGGCTGCCCTGGGTGGGAGATCTCTTCTGTTGAGAATACTCAACAGTGATACAGAAGGACATTACTTGATCCTGAAAAAAATGCAGAAAAAGGGCTAAGTATTAAAACTTGGAGCCAGAAGTGTGTTGATTATTCAGTATACACCATGCAGAAGAGAAACAAAGTTATTCCAGTTACCAGGGAATGTCAACAGGCAGATATGAGATTCAAGCTGGTGTATCCAGCTGTCTTCAGAATATTTTTCTCATAGAGAATCAACGTAATTTGTTGCTGCAGAACAGACTAAGGAGGAAATACAAAAGTTTGTCCGACAAAAAAGTGAGAAATCAAGCAGAAATGGATTATGCTTGCCATTCTTCTGATAATAATGCACACAGAGAGACTTTGCCTGTGAAACCTTTTCCACTGTTCCAAAGTAAAATGCTTGACATACCAAGAAAAGCACAGGAGTTGACTAGAAGAATCCAGAGCAGCTTGGAATTGGACCAGGATTTGGAGGGGGAGATGGATATGAACAGGAAGATGACCAGCAACATGGAAACTAATGAATAAATGTGAGACTGCAATGCATCAGTTGCATTTGTGAAATACGGCTGTATAAGAAGTATAGAGAGTGGAAAAACATTTGCTTCACTTCATGTTACTAATATTTGGAAGGATACTGAGGGAATGGGAAGAAGGAAAACAGTAACTAAGTAAAACAATTTTTGTTCTTAACAGTATTTCTGTGAAACTTTTCACAATATAAATTGCATGCTTTATAGTAACGTATTTTTAGTTGTTCCAATATGTGATCGTTTCTAAAGTGAAAATATGCTTTTTTTTCTTCTCTTTATTTTTTAGTATTAAGAAATGTACACATTACTGTGTAAAAAGAGAAGGAGGGCTAGACAAAAGCTTCTTTAAGTTAATAGGCAGTAATCTTGGGTTGTTGAGGTGGGTGATAGGCAAAAGTACACAGATCATAATAAATTTAGAGCGATGTTTTCTACTACATCTGCATGGCTGAATGTCTGGATCACGACCCTTGGCTTAATCTAATAAGTTTTAAGTGGAAACAAGTAAACATGAGAACAATGAATATAATGAAAAGTCTTTCTTTAGCAATAAATGTTTCTGCTGGTCTTTCAGGCTGCAGAAAAGGACTACATCATTTTCTCTTACGTTTCCAAAGAGGCAAGCTGATAACAGGGCAATAAAAAGCCAGAAAGTACAGTTGTGTAAAATCTTACCATAAGAGTAGATGTCCTCTTCACTGTTGCAGTATTCTTCACAGCAGGGATTTCCTACCAAGGATAGCCCAACATCCAGCCAGTATACTGAAGCATTTAGGCCTTGCATGCAATCATAAGTCAGATGTATGCTCCACGTACAGGATGTAGGGAATAAATGTGATGTATGGATGCAGTTACTCAGAAAAGAGAAGTCTCCATACGACAAAAAAGCCATGCCCTCCAAGAGGAGAAAATGCAGTTGGAAAAAGGAGATCCTCGTCCATGAGGGAAACCAAAGGAGAATTCAAATGAAAAAGGGAGGTTGGGGGGAGGGAGTGAATACTGCAGCAGTGAAGAGAAGGACATATACTGTTATGGTAAGGTTTTACACAACTGTACTATGTTCTTCTATATGACTGTTGCAGTATTCTTCACAAAAGCTCAAAAAGGATTGGGAGGTGGAAAGCTGGGAAGAGCCCTCAACAGCCCATGTAGAATGGCTCAAGCAAAACTTGCTATAGCCCTAGAAACCATATCCAATTTATAATGTTTAGTAATGGTACGGACTGAAGACCAAGTAGCAGCTTCAAGGATGGAATTAGTGTCCACTCTCTTGAAGAAATCACCAGAAGAGGCAGCAGCTCTAGTAGAGTGAGCTCTAGTGGATGTAGACTAGCATTTTCCATGAAAAGAATCACAAAAAGAAATGACCTTAGAAATCCAGGAGGAGATGGTTTGCTTAGAAACGGCCAAACTCAATCTCCTGGGATGAAAAGGCAAAAAGTTGGTTGGATTTACAAATGGCCTTTGCTTTACTCAAATAATACATGAACTTTCTGTGTAAATCTAAAGTATGTAAGACCCTCTCACTAGCAGACTGAGAAGAAGGAAAAAAAGGAAGGAAGTTGAGCTGTCTGATTCATGGACATCTCATTGACCACCATGGGCACAAAAGAAGGATTAATACAAAGGAACACTCTGTACTCTGTCCCTGTGAAAAACTATAAAAGGGGGGACTGCCACAATGGCCTGTAGCTCAGAAACCCTCAGATCAGAAGAGCAAATAATAAGACAGTCTTCCATGTACAATGTTGCAGAGAAGCTAAACTTGCAGGTTCAACGGGAGCCTGGGTCAATTCTTCTAAAATAAAATTAAGCTCCCAAGGAGGAGAAACAGGCTTTCTTGGGGGCCTGAGATACAAGATGCCTTTCAGAAACTGATCTCAAAGCAAGATGCCAATGGAGGATTCAAGGGCAGACAAGCAGAAATAGCTGACAAACGGGCCTTTACAGAAGAATAGGCCATGCCAGACTTGAGCAACTCACACAAATAGGAGAGAACCAGAGGGACTCCCACTGAAAAAGGATCCTGGTTATGATCATGACACCAGACAGAAAATGTCTTCCACTTGGACATGTAACACTTTCTGGTTGCAGGTTTTCTTGTCTCCTGTAAAACCTTAAGCATGTCATCAGAAAAGAGGTGCCTAAAAGGAATCAAAATCCTATCACCCACAGTGTCAGTTGAAGACTGGACAAGTTAGGATGGATGAGTGACCCCTTGTTCTCTGTGAGGAGGTCCAACCAATGAGATGACTTGTAATGATTGCCCCTGGCCAAATTAAGAGGGGGAACAAATGGAGTCACTAATAAGATTTTTGGGGAGTCCAGGTTAATCTTCAGCAGGACTCTTGGAAGTAGAGAAAGGTGAGAGAATGGCTAAAGAGACATCCTCTTCCAAGGAAAAGAATGGGGGGCCCCATCTTCCACGCTAGATGGCATGGGACTCTGGAACCGAAAAGGGGGAGATGCCTGTTTGGAGGAGAGGTAAATAGATCTACCCAAGGAATACCCCATTGATGGACTATGTCCAGAAATACGTCTCTGTGAAGTATCCATTCATGAGCCTATGTTTTGGACCTGCTCAAGGTATCTGCCACTAAATTTTTCTCCAAGTGAATATACACTGTCTAAAGAGTAAATTGATAACTTGGAGCCAGATCCCAGGCCTGGACAGCCAACCTGAAGAGAAGGTAATAGTGTGTGTGTCCCTGTTTGTTGACATACCACATCACTGTGGTGTTGTCCATGTAGACCTTCAGAGGACATGGAGAGTGCATGGGGTGAAAAACTTGACGGACCAGAATCACAGCTCTCATCTGTTTGATGCTGATATGGTCTTACCTCTAAAGGGAAGGGGGTGGTGGGCAAAGATCTTGGACTTTCGGATGACCACAGGAAGCCTCCCACCTCATCTGAAGTGTCTGTGAATAGTTCTTGAGAAGGAACCAGAGGCTGAAAGGGCAGGCCTGGGTTGAGGGAAACTTGCTGAATCCACCACTCAAATTCCGACTTTAGATAAGGAAAGAGAGGCACACTGAAATCTAGATGGTGGATATGCTAAAGCCAAAACTGACTTGAGGTACCACTAAAGCTTACGCATGTAAAGTCTGTCAAGAGGGAGCATTAGAACAGAAGAGGCCATGAATTCTAGGGCTCGAAGAAACTCTCTGGCTGGGACAGCAGGCATAGGAAGAAGCGACTGAAAGAAATTTGTCAAGGACAGAACCTTTGGAGGTTGAATACAGGCCAACATTGGTACTGTCTGAATCCTGCAATCCAGACACACAGGGTCCTGAGAGGGAGTCAGGACAGACTTTTGAAAGTTGATAGAGAACCCCAGATTATGAAGGAGAGATATGGAGAATTTCAGATCCTGTGACAGATGACTGGTCGCCTAGAGAAGGAAAATTTTGTATAGTCCTGTAACTGCTGTATGAATGTACTATCACAACCTTGCTGTGGGGCATACACTGAGATTATGAACACTGCCCTATCATTACACTGGAGTCTGATTGCCATGAGTCTGTTACTAATTCTGATGGTATCCCTCACTGCCTTTTGAAGCCTCTCTCTCACCACAATGCTCACACCATTTCTAACCTACCCTCTTCTTGAGTAGTAGACTGTGGATCCCAAGCCAAATGTCTTTGCTGCACTGCCATTCCCTCTTGTCTCTTAGACACATAGGTTGTCCAACCATCATGTCATCCACTTCCAAAGCTATGTCCTGTCAGTGAACCTACATTTGGTCCAGCAATTCTTAGTTCATGTTTGGCAGGTTGATTGGTTTTATGTCCAGCTTTCACAAAACAGAGCTATCCCAGGTAACCTAGGCTGGGCAACTGGAAATGGCCAGCCAGTAGCTTATTGACCCAAGGCTGCTAGACTTTATGACGAGCACATATTGGCCAATGGAAGCACATACCACCATTACCATGGATCCCTGGCATAGGTTGAAGTAGGCCACATTCTCAACCCACTTATCACCAGCAAATGCCCATTTGGCGACATTACTCAACATGACCGAGTCACCTAGAGCATATTTTACACCGAGTGGTTTAGCCCTGCCACAGCACACATTCTGTGATCTGTATTCTCCTATCTTGAGGATATGGTGTACCAAAGTAGACACCCAAAGCGATTGGTCTATACAATGCTTCCCTTATAGGGCATCATGTAGAGTCTGTACTGCTGCTTGAGATGGAAACACTCAGCATGTTTTTCATATGTGGGAAGAACCCCACACAGACACATGGAGAACATGCAAACTTCAAATAGGCATTGGCCAGAGGTCAGGATCGAACATTGTACCTTGTGCATGGGAGATAAAGACCTTAACCATTATGCTGACTAGAGCCAATATCTTTGACAGGAAGAAACAGAAATGTAAGCAGGCTGAATAGGGATATGAAGGCAAGTATCTTTCACATTGAAAGACACTATAAAATCCCGGGGTAGTAAAGGAAAAAAAACAGGGTTTGAAGAGTAAGCATCTGGAAGGTAGGAACCTTGAGAAAGGTGTTGAGCAAGGAGAGATCCAGAATAGGTTTCTAAGTGCCCTCCTTTCGAGGGACCAGGAACATCCTGGAGTAAAAACCTTTCCTACCTGAGAATGAGAGGCAGCCTCAATAGTTCCCTGGTCCAACAGGGACCCAACAGCCTCCAGGAAATGAGGAAGCTGCTCCAGAGGAGGTTGGGGAATCCCTGAAAAAGGAGGGTGAGACTTCCGCACCATGAAGTATCATGATGGATAATAAATAGAACCCAAGAATTTCAGGTGATAATATGCCAGTTTGGAAGACAGAGGGAGAGCCAAAGAGGCAAGGAAAACTGGCAAAGGGGTAGAGGGGGCATGAAGTCAAAGAGAAGCAGGCATGTCTGATAAAGGAGGGGTTCTGAGCCACAGAAGTCTGAGAAGACTTAGTAGAAGGAACTTGTCTACCACCCTTCCTGCCTTTGGTGGCCTGATAAGGCTGCCTCTGGAAACTTAGGGATATGGAATACAAAATATGTTTAAGATCCTGCAAAGGCTTTACATTTTTCCTGAAGAGACACAAATATCTTGGCAGCGGTGGCCCCAAAGAGAGTTTTATTATCCAAAGGAGCATTTAGCAACTTGGCCTTAATGTCTTCAGGTAAGAACTGTAGACAAAGCAAACAGCAATGCCTTATGACAGACCCAAATGCAGCAGCTCTGGAAGATGCATCAACAGCATCATACCTAGAACCTAAAAATAGATAAGAGCAGAAGACTTTGCTTCAGAATCAGGGAGATCAGAAATGATCTGACAAGCCTTGGGCAACCAAGGCCAGAGCATATCTAGACATGTGAGTCTGATAACTAATGACCCAAAAGGCCAAAGAAGAAGCAGTGTAAACCTTCTTACCATTTCTCTCCATTGCCCTACTATCTTTATCTGAAGGAAAAGGCTTAGAAGGCAAAAGTTTTGAATCCTTGTCAGAGGAGACTGACATCACTGTAAATTTGCAGAAATACATTCAAATAAGAATAAGAATTGACAATCCCCAGGTACCTTACAGAACCTGTCATTTTTCTTAGTAGCAGGAGGCTGAGAATCTGGAGAGGTACAGGCAGCAATAAAAGTATCTAACAAGGCAGCCAATACAGGAAATACTGCAAGAAGGTTTAGGAGTATCCATCTGAAGCAGCTCATAATACCTTTTCTGGATACAAGACACTTGAGAAGAATCCCATGAAAGTATTCCACATTCTGGCTACAGTGTCTCCAAAAGACAATTCCTCAAAAGGAGACTGAGGACTTACAGACTCTTCTTCATCCGAACCATAAGTCAAAAGCAGAGAGATCTGGGAAGAGCATGATAGGGACTAATTACCAGACTCTGAATTTTCATCTGAGGAATCAGTTTCCCCAGCTTGCTTGGAAGGAGTAGAGGTCCAAGGGGGTAGGCACAGAAGCCCTTTGAGGAGGTTTCACGGCCATTAACGCATTGAACAGGCCCTGAGTAAACTCCTGCTATTCCCTTTGAGGACCCTTAGGGCATACAGAAGTATGCTTAATCTTCTTTTTCTTAGCAGAGATGAGGTTCAGACTCTTGTTGAGATTCAATAAGAGTAACCGGAACCTCTTCCCAGACGAGAATCTCTGGAATCCTTCTTGGGCCATCCGAGATGATCAACCTCACTTTCCCTTCAATGTCTGAAGCAGATGCCTACAAAGCCTTAGAAGACATATGGAATGGAGCATTCATTATTCATGCTGGCCTCCAATGGGGTCATGGCAGAGAAATCTGATATAGACACTTGACAGCCTACAGAGCTTTCATCTACTTTAAGAGGGACATGCAGTGCAGGCTGGAAAGTCAAAAGAATCTGGCTGAGGTTTCTTGGCCACCTTCTTGCTTAATGGGGGCCTTGGGGTTAGGTGATTCTGCCACACTACCTTGGGCTAACAATTTATGCCTCTGGTTCTCAAGATAGATGGCCAAGAAAGATAAGTGACATCTTAGAGTTTGGGGTAAAAACACTTTGCAGATGCTACAGGATGTATGGTTATAGTAAGCATTCCTTATGAGGAATTTGCCTCCCATACTGACGCTTTCCCTTTCTGAATGACATGAAATCTAGGCAACTAAAAGGTAACAAGGTTGAAGAAGAATGAAAAGGACCCCAGTGGGGCACTTATCTGACAGCTAGGTATTCAGCACAGCAAAAGGGCTTTCAGATCAATAAACAATGGCATTCTGAATGGCTGCAAAGAAGTCCTGTGTAACCATGTCTGTATGTCATGTTTATGCCCAGTGTCCTGTATGGGGAGCATACGAGTGATGTATAGCAGATGCAAGGTATAAAGGCTTTGGTATACTGGCTGCAGGTTGGGCTATCCTTGGCAAGAGATCCCTACTGTAAAGAATAATACAACAGTAATATAGGAGGACATCACTGTTTTCTTTATGGATAAAAGTTACTGTTTTATGAAAGCATTCAAGGTGTTTTCACATCTGGCAACAGACACCAATTAGTTTAAGTAGAAGCACAGGCAATGACATGCATCTTAGCATGGATAACCTCAAGTTCAGGTTAATTAACACCTGTGTTAACAGCTATTTGGGATAAATGTTCCTATTTGGAGGGTTAAACTTCATTACTTGAAGATGTATATAAGTTAGATGTATTTGTACTGTGTGTTTTTTGTGTTTTTTTTTTATTAAAATAAACAAAATTTTGTAAAATCAGCCACAGATCCCAGTGTTGATAAGAAAAATGATATAAAGGATTAACCTGCCAAACATCAGTGGGTGCATCACAAAAGCTGGAAACACACTTGTAAAAACCTGCCATATATAATTGGTGGGAATAGCAACTTCTTCAAATAATGTTGATACTTTCCATATTATCCTGGAATGTGAATGGTCTGTCAGATAAAAACAAAAAGGGAAGATATTTAATTATGTTAAGAAATGCAGAAATAGCAATGCTACAGAAACATTTACAAAGAACTCGGCATGTGAATTTGATGAATTTCATGATGGATATTTAGCAGGGTATCAGGGGCAATGGAAAATAGGAGTACTTATATTAATTGCTAGAGGAGCTCCAATGGTGATAGAAGAAGGGAAAAAGACAATAATCTTAGATTTGTGGTAGTAAGAGGATAGTGGCAGAGGATGAGAATTATGCTGGCATGTATTTATATTCCACTAGAACTGCAATTACAGAGCTTAAAATGTTTTGGGAGAAATAATCAGCTTTCATCAGGGAATATTACTTATAGGTGGGGAGTGGAGTTTGATTTGCAAGAATGAGGATGAATCTGGGGTTCTAGAAGGGAAAATAAAACAAAAGAAAGTATTTTTCTGAAGAACTTTATGAAAATATTTGGTATGAAAGACGTGAATTCAGAAGTAGGAACTGGAGAGAATTTGCATATTATTCCCAGGGTACAATGACTTCACTAGACTAGATGGAAATTATATTTCACAAGAACATTTCTATTTAATTGAGAACTTTGACAAACATCCAATAACTATTTCAGATCATTCACCAAAAACTATTAGGATAAAAATGCAGGGTAATGAAGTAAGGATGGGACTCCGGTGCTTTACTACCTACCTGTTAGAAAGAAGAATTTAAGGAATGAGTAGTGGAAATTATTTGGGAGTTATTAGGAAAGACAGAAAGTACTCCAGAAGTAAAAGCTAGAGAGTGGGATAAAATGAAAATCGAGTTTAAAAATAGGGTAGCAATAAAAGAGGGAGAGATCTGGCTAAGAACTAACAAGAATTGTTTAGAGGGGCTGACAAAGTTTAAACTATTACAGAATAATGGGAATCTCACAGAAAAGGAAAAGATGCAAGTGCAGAGTGCTAAAGAGAAAATAAGGGAGTATCTGGAAAATATGCATGAGTTTAGAAAGACTGGTGTTAACATAAAACTCCACTAATTCCCAAAAACAAAAAATGCAGTTTTCACTGCATCACCAGGACAGCAGAACAAAGAGTTGTTCTAACTAAAAGCTTTTTATTGTGTACATAACAGACACACCAGTAAAAGACTATTACTGGTCTTCAGTAACTTGTGAAAAAGTACAGTTTTGTACCTACCATAAATGTAGATGTTCGAAGATCCACATTGCTGCAGTCCTTACATATGGGTAGTCCGCTGTCCTCGGTCGGCCCGAATACCAAAGTATTAGGCTGACGTCGGTCAAGGCGCTTATAACTGACATCAGGACGTCAGGGTACAAAAGCGCATGACCGACGTCATTTCCTCAGTCTTTTCTTGCCCCAGATGTCAGAAGGCCCTAACAAGAAAGGTCAAAGCCAAAAACCAGCAAAAACTAACCAACCACCCGTGCACTAACCAAATTTACAATATGTACAACACAAACCACACCACCACCTTCAACAACAGAGGGGAAGGAGGGAGGGTAAATTGGACTGCAGCAATGTGGATCTTCGAACATCTACATTTATGGTAGGTACAAAACTGTACTATGTTCTTAATCTCACATTGCTGCAGTCCTTACATATGGGTAGAATCCCAAAGCAGAGGTAAGGGAGGATGGCAAAACTATAAAGCATTAGGAGCTGCCAAAATGCCCTGTAAAATAGCAGTGGCAAATCCAGCCCTAGATTTAGAGTAAAGTGGAAGGTGGTAATGCTTAGAGAAAGTATGCACTGAACTCCAAGTAGCTGCTTCCAAAATATCTTTAGTAGCCACCCCTTAAAAAGCTGTAGAAGTGGCAGTAGCCCTAGTGGAATGAGGCCTAATCCCAGCTGGAATCTCCTTACCATGATGGGAATAACAGAAAGCAATACAAAACCAATCCACTTAGAAATAGTATGTTTTGAAACAGGTTTGCCCTGAGAACCCAAAGCAAAAGAAACAAACAACTGCTGAGACTGCCTGAACCCTTTAGTTCTGCTCAAATAATATCGCAACTGTCTGTGTATATCCAAAGTGTGCAAAATCCTTTCCCCTTTATTTTGGGGTTTGCATAAAAAGTAGGCAAATGAATAGTTTGGTTTAAAGCCACACTAGAAACCACTTTAGGCATAAAAGAAGGGTTAGTGCAAAGACACCCTATCCTTGTGGAAAATTAAGAAAGGCTCAACTGCCATAAGGGCCTGTAATTCAGAAACCCTTCTCGCAGAGGTAATGGCCAACAAAAAAGCAGTCTTCCATGATAAATATTTCAACTCTGCAGATGCTGCAGGCTCAAAAGGTTGTAGAGTGAGTTTCTCCAACACAAAATTGAGATCCCAAGCAGGAGTAGGAGCTCTACGTGGGGGTCTTATATTCTTTGCCCCTCTAAGGAATTGCTTAAACAAAGGCTGAGAAAATAATGGTGGGTCACAGTCATAGTGAGCAGAAATTGCTGCAGCATGCACCTTTATAGAGGAGAAAGACAAACCTTTGTCCAATAACTCAGTAAGGTATTGAAGCACAACACTTAAATTAGGTTTAGAAACATCAAAGTCCTTTGCTGTACTCCAAAATAAAAATCTCCTCCATTTATCTGCGTAAACTTTCCTTGTACTAGGCCTTCTGGCCTCCAAAATAACATTCAAAACTTGTTGAGGAAGCTGAAACCCTCCAGGGTTTAAAACAGAATATGCCAGGCTGTCAGATGTAGAGAATGAAGTTTGACATTGAGTAAATGACTGTTCTCCTGAGACAGCAGGCGAGGAATCGAAGGCAAAGGACATGGAGGCTCCCGTACCAGACTTCTCAGTAATGGGTACCAGTGCTGTCGAGGCCAATCTGGAGCTATTAAAATCATGTTTGGCTTGTCCTGTCTGACCTTCAGGAGTACCTTTGGGAGGAGAGGCAGAGGTGGAAAGGCATACACGTGAAGATTGCTCCAATTGAATGAGAGAGCATCCACTTTCCAAGCTGTGGGATGAAACCTTTTTGTGCAAAACTTTGTCAGCTGGTAATTTAGTGGAGAAGCGAACAGATCTATGTCTGGAGTTCCCCATAACACTGTCAATCTCTGAAATACATGAGGATCCAATTTCCACTCGTGGGGATCCATAATTTGTCTGCTCAACACATCTGCTAAGGAGTTCTGTGCTCCTGGCAGAAACCTTGCCTGAAGATTTAGCTGTAAACTGAGAGCAGTCTCCCACAAAATCATTGCTTGTCTGCATAGAGGATAAGAATGCGTTCCCCCTTGCTTGTTGATGTACCACATGACAGTTGTGTTGTCTGTTTGAATCAACACCTGCCCTGGAAGAAGTAAATCCTTGAAAGCTATCAACGCAAATTGGACTGCTAACATCTCCTTCAAGTTGATATGTAGATGTTGAAGTCTGGCAGGCCACGTGTCTTGTACCCATTTTCCATTTAGATGAGCTCCCCAAGCTTTGTCTGAGGCATCTGTCGTTAAAATCTGACTCGCCTCTGGCCGGGTCACAGAGAGTCCCTTGTTTAGGTGACATTTCTGAGCCCACCACAAAAATTCCTTTTGAATGCAAGGTATTATCTGAATGACAGTGTCCAAATCTTGACAGTGCTGTGTCCATACATTCTTGAGATACCATTGTAGCTTCCTCATATGCAGTTTGGCATTGGGAAGTACCAGAATACAAGATGCCATGAACCCCAAGGCTTGAAGGACTGTCCTTGCAGTCAGGCTGGACTGACGAGACAATTGGTGGAAGTAAAGAGAAAGATTCTTTTGTTTGTCCGGGGTCAAAAAGGCCATCTGGGATGCTGTATTCAGTCTCACACCCAGAAAGCACATGTCCTGAGAGGGTACTAGACTGGACTTTATTTCGTTCACAGAATACCCCAGGCATCTTAACACTGCCATCACATACTGTAGATGATGAAGAAGTTCGTCCCTTTCTTGGGCCAGAATCAGGCAATCGTCCAAATAAGGATAGATTTGTATTCCTCTTAGCCTGAAGAAAGCTACCACTGGAGCCAGAACCTTCGTGAACACTCTGGGCGCAGTAGATAAGCCAAAGGGCAATGCAGAGAACTGATAATGTGAAGTCCCAGCCCGAAAACGCAGATACTTCCTGCAACTGGGCCTGATAGGAACATGAAGGTAAGCCTCCTTGAGATCCAGAGTCACCATCCAGTGATCTTTGCCCAGCAGAGGTAAAAGCTGTTGTAACGTCAACATTTTGAACTTGGGAATGTCCAGATATGTGTTGAGGATAGATAAATCCAAAATTGGTCTCCACGTGTTTCCTTTCTTTGGTACTAGAAACAGGCGAGAATAAAATCCTAGGCCCACTTCTGGCAGAGGGACCGATTGTATGGCCCCTATTTGAAGTAGTAGAGAAATTTGTTTGTGAGCCTCTAGTCTTTGCTGAGGAGGAACGTCCGGCATGCCTTTGATAAAACTTGTAACCCTGGTGTATGATATCCAATACCCACTTGTCCTGGGTAATCAACATCCAATTTTCCTTGAAGAGTGCTAACCTTCCTCCCAAAGGTGCTGCCAGGCAAGAAGGATCTGGCAGCTGAAAAAGTAGGTCATTGGGCCTGTTTACGAAAGGACTGGCCCCTGCCCTCACCCGAAGATTGTGCAGGTGAACTCCCTGTTCTAGGCCTGAAAGAACCCTGAGCTCTGCCCCTACCACGTCTAGATCTACCCCTAGACTGAGAATCATAAGAAGGATACGTCCACCCCTTAGCAGGCCAATTCCTACTAAACTTCGGAGGCTGAACTTGCAAAAAATCTTTAACAGTCTGCATAGACTTAGCCTTGTCTTCCATTTTCTTCAAGACTGACTCCACAGGTGAACCAAACAACACATCAGACTGCAAAGGAGCATCCAAAATCCTTGTCTTAACATGGTCAGATAAATTCTGATCCTTCAGCCAGGCGTGCCTGCGAAGAACTGAGCCAGTGGCAGCCACCCTAGACGAGGCCTGCACAGCATCAAAACCACACTGTAATGAATGCTTACCCACCTGTTCAGAGACATGCACCAAATCTTGTAATTCTTTACACTCAATGCCTTCCGCCAGAGCATCCACCTTAGACTTCAATTGAGAAAGTAGAAAGTTTTGATATTTCAACATATGAAACTGGCAATTCAAAGCCCTCATAGCTAAGGTAGAAGATGTATAGACCTTTTTTCCCCATCTATCCAAAGCTCTGGCTTCTTTATCTAGAGGAACCGGATGTTTTACCACAGAGGCCTTGACACCCTTAGGTCCCTGACTAATAGTTTCTGGGTCCGCCCTAGGACTCTTATAAAGATATTTATGAGCCTCAGGCACCCTGTAATACCTATCCGGTTTAACAGGAGCAGGAGGCAGAGAATCAGGATTAAGTGAAGCCTCTGCAAACACATCTTCCACAACATCCAGAACAGGGGGTATAGCTAAGGGCCTATGCTGGGGTAACAGCAAAAATTCCCTAAGCCTTTTCCGAGAATCAGAGAAGTCCTGACCTTCCCACTTAAAATGTTCCCTCATAGACTGAAGAGTCTCTGAAAAAGAAAAATCCTCTGGAGGAGAAGCAGAAGGAGTGGAATCATCCGCATCAGAATCAGAATAAGGAGAGTACTCCTGCAGGTCTTCAGCTGAAGACTCTGAAACATCCAAAGCCTGCTCAAAACTTCCCAACTCTGGCTCCACCCTAGGCCTCTTATCAGGAGGGGGCAAAGAACCTCTAATCAGAGTAATCAAATCTTCTGCCATTTTAAGCATGTGCTTCTTAGGCACAGACCCTGCTGAACTAGGAGTGACACCCACAGAAGCTAAAACTGGCCTGCCTCTGGGAGAAGCCTTGGAAACAGAAGGAGAAGGCCTAACCACCCTAGGAAGGGAGGGGAGTACAGTAACTTGAGAAGCCCCTTCAGCCTGACCTGCCTCCTGAGAGACCACCTCCTGCAAAATTAAAGTCTCCCCCTGGGACTCCTGAGAAGTCTCCGTCGGAACCACCGGCTCCACTGAAGCCTCTAAAGAACCGGCGTCCAGAACGGACGACTCATCTTGCCTGGGTTTAACTGTTTTGTCTTTGCGCTTCTTCGCAGAAGCGGGCACCGGAGAATCCAACGGCATATTATAATTGCACCGCTTCCCAAAGACCAGCCTAGCACAATCTAACCTTCGCTTAATAGTGCGTTTATTGAACCTAGCACAAAAGCGACACCCAACAACGTCGTGCTCAGGCCCCAAACAAGGAATACACAAAGAATGATAATCCCTATGCGGTATCTGTTTCCCACAAGAAATACAGTTATTCACTTTTTCTGACATCCGGTAAAACACTGAGGCAAGAAAAAAACAAAATATTCCCAACGGGTACTTAGCCAACTTGGATTCGGTCTGAAACTCCGAATTCGAAAAATTTCAGAACGCCGAACGGCACTTGCAACGCTGCTTCTGCATCGGACCATGCGGCAAAAAAGACTGAGGAAATGACGTCGGTCATGCGCTTTTGTACCCTGACGTCCTGATGTCAGTTTTAAGCGCCTTGACCGACGTCAGCCTAATACTTTGGTATTCGGGCCGACCAAGGACAGCGGACTACCCATATGTAAGGACTGCAGCAATGTGAGATGAAGAACATCATGTTACTCATTCTGTGTTTCATCTTGGCCCCATTATGTTTAACTATACAACTTCCTCAACTCACATGTAACTATTTTGTACCTGATAGAACCAGAAAAGGACATCTTAGGTTCACAGGTGTGTACTAGGCTAATGGCCCTGGAGCCTTTACAAGCCTAGCCCATAGGATTACCCTGGCATCGTGCCACCAGACCTTAGTTCCCAGTGCCGTTGTCGAGTAGAGCCACTAGAGTGATCCCTGGGGTGAATTTTCTATTTCCCATCCACTCATCAAGATTTCTCTTGAAGACGGACAGTGAAGCGCTCCACTTGACATGTATGGGAAGTCTATTCCATAGCATGGGCAGTCTCTGGGTTATGAACCTGTCCCTCCAGCTTGTAATGTTGATTGTGGTAATGAGGTTGAAGTCTCTGGAGTGTGTAGTGCAGAGGGATTGTGATTTCTTTACATGTTGAATTTCTAACAGAGCTGGGTTAGACATGGCTTTGTAAGTCAAGCAGAGATCGCCTCTGAGTAGGCGATACAAGACTGAGAATAGTTGGGAGTTTTTTTGAGTCTGTCCATATAGGACAAGTGTTTAAGGCCCAGGAACCACTTTGTGAGGTACTTTTGTGGCCTCTCCAGTTGTTGCAGGTGTCTAGTGAGATACATGTCAAATGGGGCACTGTACTCGATGACTGGCCTAATGAGGGAAGAGTAGAGGGAGACAATGACCTCTTTCTTCCTGGATGCAAAACCCTTAGTAATGAGATGTGCCACACAGAAGGCCTTTCTGACCACAGTGGCAATGTGGTGGTCAAAAGAGAGGTTGCTGTCAAACCTGTGTTCCCAGATCTCTTAGAACTCCTGTGTTCAGTGGACTATCATCGATGTGGTAATTCACGGGAACCGGGTTTTTCCCAAAGGGGATAAAGACAGATTTTTTGGCATTGAGCTTAAGGCCATGGTTCTGACACCAGTCATTGATCTCAGTGAGGCCTTTCTGTAGGATGTCAACATCACTCGGGGAGTTAATTATGGCTCCCAACCTGCAATCATCTGCAGACTTCGTCAGCCAGAGTGATGGCCTGGAATTCAAAGAAGTAGATACCAAACAGGAGAGGACCCAGGACCAAACCCTGTGGGACTCGGCTTGTGACTGGACGGCAATCTGACTTGGAGTCAGCTACTTTCACACTGTGGGTTCCATCGGTGAGCCAGTTTGCAACCCACCTAGTGATATAGGGGTTGATGCCTAGCTTAGTGAGTTTTTCTATGATTCCTGAGTGAGGAATGGTATCAAAGGCTTTGGCCTGAGCAAGGTAGGCTTATGAACCACCTTGCCTTCATCTACAGCTCTGATTAGTGACTCAAAGAAGTCGACCAGGTTGAGCAGGCATGATTTACCCTTCACAAAACCAAACTGTGTGGGATCCAGAGTTTGGAGATTCCCTATATCCTTGTTTATTAGATTTATAAAGATGTGTTCCATAGCTTTGCATATCAGACTCATCAGGCTAATGGGGTGATAGTTCCCAGGGTCTGTAGTCGCTCCTCCTTTGAGGACAGGGATGACTGTAGCAGTGCGCCATTTGGTAGGGACAAAGCTTGAGGTGAGGCTGTGACTGAACAGGGCACAGCCATGGATATTGTCAGGTCCCATAGAAGCTGTATTTTAGGCCTTGGACAGTACTGTTTTAACCTGTGCAGCAGTAATACTGGGTGCCTGGCAATCTAGTGGTAGTATGATTGGTCTTTTGGTGGGGGGGAGAGAGGGGTAAAGTTGGCACTGAATCTGTTGGGCAGTATATATTGGCAATATCTGTTGGCTCGGTATAGGAGATGCCATTGTGCAACAGTTCCGATCAAATTTGGGTATTGCTGTGGAGATTCTTTACATAACTACAGAAGGTCTTGTGGTTGTCTTTACTATCTGCTACTATTGTTTTCATAGCTAGCTTTAGAGGATTTGATGAGGAATCACAACTTTTTGCTGAGGCTGATAAGGGGTTTTTTCCAGTCTTGGGACTTCAACTCCCTTATCAGCCTCAACTTTTTGTTGAGGCTGATAAGGGAGCTTTTCCAGTCTTGGGACTCCACCTTATTGTGCATTTGTTTCCTCCTTCTGTTGTAGAGTTTGTTTATGGCAGGGGACCACCAGATTGGCTTCCTTTTTTTTTTGGAGGAGAGCGTCTTGGTTCTATTGGGTATGGTGAGATCCATGCATTTGTGTACGTGTTCGTACAGGGCATTAGTGTATGATTCGGCGGTCATGCAGCTGTTCTCCAATTGCATGGGTGTTGTGAAGTTAGCCACCTCTATTTTTAGGAACCCAACGTTAGCGTTGGTGAAGTTTTTCATGGTGGTTAGCTTTGCGGGGTGGGGGTGGATTTCCAGAGTTATTAGTTTGTGGTCGGATCTAACCAGGGAGGAGTTGACTATTGGTATAGAACAACAGTTGCCCATGTTAGTAATGACCAGGTCAAGGATGTTGCTACCTCTAGTGGGGGTAAGAACGAGCTGGTCCAGGGCATTGGAATTGATTAATTCCATGAAAAGGGCAAGTGTATTGGCACATGAGTAGTTTTCCCAGTTAATGGAGGGGTAGTCGAAGTCTCCCAGTATGAGATTGTTAGGTTGGGCCCTGATATTCTCCAGGATGCTTAGGAATGTGGAGTGTGAGTCTTGGGACATGGTTGGGGACCTATAGCAGGCTACGACCTGAATCGCTGTCTTACCCAATGTCAGCTGCACCTGAAGTATCTTTGATGTGTTATGTTGGGCTACCAGTCTGCAGGTGTGTGCATCCTTTATGAATATGTAAACACCACTGCCTTTGGAGCTTCAGTCCAAGTTCTGGGGCAGAAAGGTGTGGAATGAGTTATAGCCTGGTAGTGCAGGGGTGCTTTCTGCTGCCTTGAACCAGGTCTCTGTTACAGCACAAATGTCCATGTTCTCCATTTTAAGGAGTGCTTTGAGTGAGTTCATTTTCAGATTTAGACTTCTAGCATTGAGCAGCATGATCCTCAGATTGCTTTTCTTTGTAGCTGTTATGATGGTAATTTGGTCTTTGGAAAACCACCTAAAAAGGCACTATAGGGGTGGCAAGAGCCTTGGCCAGTATCCGGAAGCCCAGGGGTGACAGATGCAGGCCATCTCTGGCAAAGCATCAAAGTCTGTCAGTCATGTTATCCCAGGCAGATACTGGATCCCCTTAGAATGGCACCAGAAACTTAGCCAATTGTTGAAATCTAATCACTTTCTGCTTGTACTGTGGTATCATTCTGGGTGATGGTAGGAGGCTGCTCAGGGCTAGCGTCATACCCGCCTAGGCTACATAATCTGACAGCTCCTCCAGGTCTCTTTTCATGTAGTCCAGGGAGGTACGTCTCAGGTCATTCACACCCACATGTACAATGACAGAGTCATATTTGTACCTATTGTTGAGGGATCTGAGTGCATACGCTGTGTGGCAGATCCTGGCACCTGACAGGCAGCTGTTACTTTCTTCTTATTCAACCTAGTGAGTTGGACATCAGTGTGCCTCACTATAGAGTCATCTATGACTAGTGTGTTGGGCATGCTGTTTTGCCTTAGGGGCTTTGATTGAGTGGCACACAGTTTAGGAGGGTTATGTGTCTCGTAATTAGTGTTGTGTTGTGGTGGTCGAGTGCGTTTCTGCCTTAGAGGTCTCTGCTGTTTGGGTAGATTTTTATTGAGAGCCTCCACAAAGGTGGGTGTGTGGTTTGTTTCTATGTGAAGGCAGTGCTGGTGTGTGTTCTGGAGGGCTGTGTGTTCCATGTGGTGTGGTGCAAGTGTTGGCCTGCTCCTCTTGACCAGCTATTCCGGTCTTGGCTGGAGAGTGCGTTGCTTCCAATTTGGTTATATAAGTGCATCTCTCGCAAGTCTGAGTGTTGGAAGGTAAGAGGAGAGGGTTATCGGTGTACATGAGGCAGTTGCTACATTGCCTCAGGATGCCCAAGTTCACCAGGTTAATAGGAGAAAGCAGAGAGAACTGACCTTTAGACATGCCTGGAGGGTTGGGCATTAATAATAAGTACTGGAGCGGTTTCCTTGTAGAATGTTTAGTGCTGGTAGCACTTTTGTGTGCTAGAATAATTGCTACAAGAAGTCTGGTAAGGTGCTAGACTAATAAGCTAGTAAAAGTGCAGGACGGGATAGAACTAGCAGATCTCAGAAGCTTACAGACAGTATAGGATACAGGAAATCTGTACCTGGACTAGACTAGTTACAGGAAAGGCAGGAAACTTTTTTTTTTTTTTTTTAGTAGAAAGTGAAGAGACAGAAGATAATGAGATAATTCAACATTCAGAAGCTAAAGGGATGGGCCTTTGCTAAGTTCTCACTATAAACAGTAGAATGAGCTGATGTAATGTGACTGGGGGGAGGTGTCCAGCATCAACTTTATACCAGAGGTGGGCAACTCAAAGCCACCAAGACTTAAGACCACCACAAGAACTGGGCGGGTGGGTGAGAAAAAAAACAGTTGTACAGATTACAGAGATATGTACTGAATCAGAAGTGCAGAGGCCATTGAAAATAAACTGGGTGCACTTGCCTATGGATATGGATGCCAAGATACAAGCAGTAAATATAATTTTAGCCTTTTTACTTTTATACACATCTTGGGCATATTTTTGTCAACCAGAGGAGAAGTTGTGGGCAGTAATTAATAAAGAGTAGGCACCTATGTCTCTAATGGACACAGGCAGCCTGTAAATGGTTCATCTCCCAGGTCCCTGGTTGTAAAAGTTTCACCTCCCAAGCCTCTGCTTACACTTATCAAGGGTACTAGAACTTTTCATTGATTTGGGATACATGGCTAGGCTTAAAAAGGCCCTTGTGGTCTTTAGCCTAGTAAACACCAATGAAGGATTTTTTTTTTCTGGGAGGGAAAGAGGGGCAAGAGTCAAGTGGGATAAAGTACAGTTTTGTACCTGCCATAAATGTAGATGTTCGAGTGTATACACTGTTGCAGTCATTACACTTGGGTTATCTTGCCGTCAGGCGGTTCCCCAGTCAGCCTGAGTTCCAGTGTCTTGGTCCAGTGTCGGCTGCTGTCGCCTCCTCCCTGATGTCAGTGCGACAGGGGGTATATAAGATGCAGCCGATGCCATTTTCTTCAGTTTTTCTTGCCCCAGATGTCAGGTGCCTCTAAATAGGTAGGCAATTCCAATTGCTAATAAAACATACATAAGAAAAGCAAAAAACTACTTACAGCTACCAGCAAATACTCCCCATAGGTAATAAGGGTAGAAGACATCGGTACGTACCAGCCAGTAAGAGGGGAAGGAGGGAGGGTAACCTGGACTGCAGCAGTGTATACACTCGAACATCTACATTTATGGTAGGTACAAAACTGTACTATGTTCATCATGTAACACTGCTGCAGTCATTACACTTGGGTAGAATCCCAAAGCTGAGGTAGGGTGGCTGGTTCTATAAGGCATTAGGGGTGGCTATAAGGCCCTGCAACACTGCAGTGGCAAAGCCAGCTCTGGATTTAGAGTATAGAAGCAGATGGTAATGCTTGGTGAAGGTATGTACAGAGCTCCAAGTTGCTGCTTCCAAAATATCCTTGTTAGGTACTCCCCTGAGGTAGGCAGCTGAAGCGGCTGTTGCCCTGGTGGAGTGAGATCTAATGCTGCTAGGTACAGGTTTTCCATGGTATGTGTAGCAGAAACGTATACAATGTCCTATCCATTTTGAGATAGTCTGTTTTGAAATGGCTTTTCCCTGTGCTCCTGCAGCATCTGCTACCAATAATTGCTCAGATGTTCTGAAAGCTTTGGTTTTGTCCAAGTAGAAGCGTAACTGTCTGTGAATGTCCAAAGAGTGCAGTAGTCTCCCCCCTTTATTCTGTGGTTTAGGATAAAAAGTTGGCAGGTGAATAGTTTGGTTTAGAGCCACACTGGATACCACCTTTGGCATAAACGTAGGGTTAGTTCTTAAAGACAACCTGTCCTGGTGGAAAATGAGGAAAGGTTCCACTGCCATTAATGCCTGTAATTCTGAAACTCTTCGTGCTGATGATATTGCTAGGAGCAGAGCAGTTTTCCAAGAGATATATTTTAATTCTGCTGTGTTAGCTGGCTCAAAAGGAGGTAAAGTTAGTTTTTCCAAAACAAAGTTGAGGTCCCAAGTTGGAGTAGGTGCTCTATGGGGCGGTCTTATGTTTTTAGCCCCTCTGAGGTACTGTTTTAACAGAGGATTAGAGAAAATTGGTGTGTTGTAATGAGCAGAGATGGCAGAGGCGTGGATCTTGATGGATGAGAAGGAGAGGCCTTTGTCCAGCATCTCGGTTAAGTATTGTATTATCTGAGGAATGTTTGGGACAAGAGGGTCAAGGCTGTGAGCTTGGTTCCAGGCACAGAATCTCTTCCATTTATCCGAATAGGCTTTCCTGGTACTAGGACTTCTGGCCTCCAGGATGACATCCATAACAGCCTTGGAGAGAGGCATTGCTTGCTTAACTAAGGAATCTTCCATGCAGCTAGGTTTAAGGTCTTTAGCTGGCTGTGTAGTATTTGATTGTTGTTCTGAGTCATCAGATGTGGGATTTGAAGCAAAATCCAGGGTGGTTCTTGTGCTAAGCTCATTAAGATTGGGTACCAGTGCTGGCATGGCCAGTCTGGTGTAATCAGGATCATCTTTGGCTCTTCTTGCCTGGCTTTTATGAGTACCTTTGGCAGGAGAGGTAGTGGTGGGAAAGCGTATACTTTGTAGGTTCTCCCAGCTGAAAGAGAGGGCATCCACTTTCCATGCTTGTGGATGGTAACTCCTTGTGCAGAATTTTTGTAGCTGGCAGTTTATTGGGGATGCAAACAGATCTATGTCTGGGCTCCACCATTTCTGTGTTATCATTCTGAATATTTGTGGATTCAATTCCCATTTGTGTGGATCCGTGATGTTTCTGCTTAAGTCGTCTGCCAGTGTGTTTTTCTCTCCTGGCAGGAATTGTGCTTGCAGATGAACTTGAAGGTTTATAGCTGTGTTCCACAAGGTCATAGCTTGTCTGCATAGGGGGTAGGAGTGAGTGCTCCCATTGCTTATGTACAACATAACTGTGTTGTTGTCTGTCTTTAGCAGTAGTTGTCCTGGATGCAGCAGGTCCCAAAGCTATAAGGGCATTTTGTACAGCTAGCATCTCTTTTTGATTGATGTGAAGCTGTCTTTGTTCTGCGGGCCACATGCCCTGAATACATTTGCCTGCCATGTGTGCTCCCCGGGCATAATCTGATGCATCTGTTGTCAGTATTTGCCTGGCTGTGGGTTGTGTAAAAGGCTGTCCCTTGTTGAGGAGACAAGCTTGAGCCCACCATTGAAATTCCTGTTGAAGGCAAGGGATTAGTGGTATAACTGTTTCCAAACTTTGACATTGTTGAGACCATACATTCTTTAGGTACCATTGTAGTTTCCTCATATGCAGTCTGGCATATGAAATTAGTAGTATGCAGGATGCCATGCAACCCAAGGCCTGCAGAATTTTTCTTGCAGGGAGTTGGGTCTTTGTTGCCATCAATTGAAAGTATTAAGTCAGTTGTCCTTGCTTGTCTGGCGTGAGATAAGCCATCTGGGCCGCTGTGTTCAAGCTGGCACCCAGGAATATAATCTCTTGTGAGGGCACTAGTTTTGATTTCTTTTCATTTACTGTGTACCCCCAGGCAACTTAATAACTTCTTTACAAATGCCAGATGCTTTAGAAGAATGTCCTTGCTCTCTGCTAGAATCAGGTAGTCGTCCAGGTACGGATAAATTTGAATTCCTTGCTGTCTGCAAAATGCAATTACTGGTGCCAGGCACTTTGTGAAGACCCTGGGCGCAGTAGATAAGCCAAAGGGCAGTGCAGAGAATTGGTAGTGCATTGAAGCAGCTATGAATCTGAGGGATCTTCTGCAGTTTTGTCTAATAGGGACATGCAGGTATGCCTCCTTGAGGTCCAAAGTCACGAGCCAAGCTTTCTTGCCCAGCATGGGAAGAAGCTGCTGTAGTGTCAACATTTTGAATTTCGGAACATCCAGGTAAATGTTTAGAGAAGAAAGATCCAGAATGGGCCTCCAGGCTTTGTCCTTTCTGGGTACCAGAAAGAGTCTTGAGTAAAATCCTTGTCCTTGCTCCTGTGATGGTACCTGTTGAATAACTCTCATATCCATGAGTGCTGTAATTTGTTTTTGAGCCTCTGCCCATTGATTTGGTGGCAGATTTGGCATTCCTTTTAACCTTGGCAGAGTATGAAAGTGGAACCTGTAACCTTGAAATACAATGTTGAGAACCCATTTGTCTTTGGTGATCATTTGCCAGTTGTGGTAGAAGACTGCCAGTTTTCCTCCCAAGGGGGCTGCCAAGAGGGATTTGTTTGGCAGCTGTAGTGGGAAGTCATTGGAGCTGCTTTTTATATGATTGGGGCCTGTCTTCCCCTTCTTTCTGGCCCGATGCAACCCATTGTCGAGGCCTGTAAGGACCTTGTGTTTGACCTCTACCTCTTGGACATCTGTATCTTCCCCTTTGAGGTATGTCTGTAATTGGAAAGGACCAATTCTTAGTTGGCCAGTTTCTGCTAAATCTAGGAGGCTGAACCTGTAAGAAATCCATCACCGTTTGCATAGATTTTGCCTTATCCTCCATTTTCTTTAATACCTCTTCTGCCTTAACTCCAAATAACACATGCTGCTGCAAAGGTGCATCCAATAATTTTGCTTTAACATGATCTGGTAACGTATGTTCTTTTAACCAAGCATGTCTTCTAATGACAGAGCCTGTAACTGCTGCTCTGCAGGAGGCCTCTAGAGAATCAAAACCACATTGCAAAGTATGTTTTCCCACTTGTTCAGCTGCATGCAATAAATCCTGCATTTCTTTGAAATTAGGAGGATCTGATTCTGGATGCATTTTTTTGTTTTAACTGAGACAGTAAAAATTGCTGATATTTTAGCATGTGAAACTGGCAATTTAATGCTCTCATTGCTAAAGTTGCAGACGTATATACTTTCTTTCCCCATCTGTCTAATGCTCTGGAATCTCTGTCAGAGGGAACTGGATTCTTAGCTGATGAGGCCTTAACTCCTCTGGGGCCCTGAGAAATAGTTTCAGGGTCAGCTACAGGGCTTTTATACAAAAATTTATGTGAGTCAGGGACTCAGTAGTATCTGTCAGGTTTAACAGGGGCTGGAGGTAAGGAATCAGGATTTAAGCTGGATTCCGTAAACACATCATCCACACTAACACTGGCGGAATAGCAAGGGGTCTGTGTTGAGGTAATAAAAGGAAGTCTCTGAGCCTTTTCTTGGATTCTGAGTAATCCTGGCCTTCCCAGTGGAAATGCTCCCTCATGGTATGTAAGGTTTCCCCAAAGGAGTAGTCCTCAGGTGGTGAGGCTGATGGAACTGATTCCTCAGCATCAGAATCCTCATAAGGGGGTAAAGAGTATCCTAGCTCTGAGGATGAATCAGAAGAGATGGACACCTGGGCGGATGAGTCATAGTCTGCATCCTGTCTAGGCATTTTAGGAGGACCCCCTGATCAGAGTGATTAGGTCTTCGGCCATTTTGAGCATTTGTTTCTTAGGCATGGAGGCCTGCCCTGGAGAATGCTGTATTTGTTTCTTTGATTTTAAAGGAGGCTTAGACTTAGCTGAGGATTTAATGCTTAACTGAGTGGGTCTGAAGACACCCTCTGAAGCTATGGGTTGCTCAGATACTTCGGATCCCTCTGAAAGGTTAGTCTCGGTAGGCTGAATAACTTGTACATCTGAAGGCCCAGCCATCTCCACGTGGGAGTCAGAGGCGGCCTGTGGTTCTACAGAAGCGGTCGTCAGGGGCTGTGAAGGCGCCTCGCTGAAAACCGGAAAACTGGCGACTGGCCTAGAAGAGGCTTCGTCAGTTTTGGGCCTCGGATGCCTATCCTTGTCTTTGCGCTTTTTGTGTATTCCGGTCGTCGGAAGTTTCGACGGCATGGTATAATTGAATTTTCTACCAAAATAATGTCGGGCAAAATCAAACCGACGTTTAACAGTGTGCTTGTTAAACCGAGCACAAAACCGACAACCAGTGACGTTGTGGTCTGGGCCTAGGCATGGGATACAATAGGAATGGAAATCCTTATGAGGTATTTGCTTCCCACAAGAAATACAGTTATTAACTTTTACTGACATCGGTCTGAGGCAAGAAAAAGTTTCCCCAATGGGGTACTTAGCTTTGTAGAAGATTTCGGTTCTGGATTCGGAATGAAAATCTCAGGAGACGGCCGACCGGCACTTGCGAACTGCTTTTGCTTTGGGCATCGCGCGGCAAGAAAGACTGAAGAAAATGGCGTCGGCTGCATCTTATATACCCCTGTTGCACTGACGTCAGGGAGGAGGTGACAGCAACAGACGCCGGACCAAGACTTTGTAACTCAGGCCGACTGGGGAACCGCCTGACGGCAGGAAAACCCAAGTGTAATTACTGAAGCAGTGTAACACGATGAACATCTTGATCCTGCCATACAACAAGGAAGTTTAGGATTATCTTATTTGAAGGGATATTTTACAGCTACACAGCTAAGGCTCTTATACGTAACAAAAGAAGTTGCAATGTCCCAAAACGAATGAAAAATCAATTGCAAGATATTGAGTAATACACATACCTACAAACAGAGAAACAGATGCATACTATTTGCATACAGAACATATGCACATAAATACAAAATAAAAGAAAAAAGCCAGTTCCATTGCTACAGAAGCTGCCATTCAAACACAAACTCTTGAATACAATAGCCCTTACAGTGGTTGCATGGGAGCATGCACTTACATGGGGAAGGCATAGCAACTCCCATGGTGATGGGAATCACTTTTCCCTGCCCAGGAGAGGGGTTAGGGTTATACCAAACATGCCCTCCTGACAAAGGCTGAGACTACTTGTATGGCAGTATCCCTGATCCGCACTCACATTTGCAGGGGAGTAACAAGGACTAGGGAATGAATGGGTCTGGCTGATATGGGAAGGACTTGATGATGGGCAGCAGTGGCAAAAATCCAGACAATACAAAAGAAAAGAATAAAATAGGAGACATGATTAGAAGTACATACAAACTGGAGTATTCAGAAAACCATATAGCCTCAGCATACAGTAAATGAATGCTATGGGTTTAATTCTTTTGTAGATTCACAAAGTGGCCGTGGTGGTACAGCGGTAGCGTTGCTGCCTCACAGCAAGAGGTTCTCCTGTTCGAGTCACGGCTGGAGTGCCTTCTGTGTGGAGTCTGCATGTCCTCCCCGCGGTCGAATGGCCTCCGAAAGACATGCGTGAATGGGCATGCCTTTGCCGAAGGTTGGGCGTCGGGCTGGCAACTTGGCACCATAAAAAAATCTACTGCCAATCATTAGCGGACTGGAGTTCCGCTGTGGCGACCCCTAACCAGGAAAAGCTGAAAAAGACAAACTACAACATCATAATGGGAATACATATGCATCTGAAATAAATGTTTTTTCACTTAACATTTATTTTAGATGCATATGTAGCACCATTATGTAAAACAAGTAAAGAATAAAACCACCTGCTGAAAACTAGCGCTAAAGTGCTGTCCTTTTCCCAAATAATTCCCAAAGTCTTTTCTCTCAGATAATTTTTATTCCTCATAGTGTAATAAGTAATGTTCTTTGAGCTGGCTTTCAAATTCTGTAGCATTTTCAGATGTTCTGAATGAAAGGTGCTTGCTCTAAAAGGCTATCAGAAATAAACTTGGTGATCTGTTCCCACCCTTGCTAGCAATCACTAGTGCAATAGGTAGCATTTGTTGAGAATACCTTGGAGTTCTCTGTGATTGTTATGCAGCCTAAGGAGCAGTGACTGATGCTCATCTCATTACAGCCTAGTGACGTCTCCAGGTGTTTCTGCTGTTACATCCTACTGACACCTCTAGGTATAGATTATTCCTTGTTCATATTTACATTAATAATTCCAAAACTTTGATACATATAAGGCATTGAAATACTTCTTCTTAAAGCTTGCATAATGGCAAACAGTTTACTGATATCTGACCTCTGTGTAGAGCAGATTGATACATATTGCATATTATTTGTATACTATTTATGTGTATTGTAATACATTTCATATTTTTCTAAATATCTCAATGATCAAGTGATACAAAACTATTTTGCTTCATATGAAAGATTACAGATATATGAAAAAAGTGCTGCTTGAATGATTACTGAGATACTGTAAGCAGTTTATATAACATCACTTAATTCATATTTTCATTGGTTATTGTGGCTTATAAAATCCAGTTTAAAACATAGAACTGAATGAATGCAACCACTGTAAAGGTTACATTGTGCTGAACAATTTACCATTTACAGTTTTCTGGTAAAACACTTATAGTTCTAGAGATATGCACATTTGTTTGAACTGTGAGGCAATAACTTTGTTTAAAGGCTTAGGCCGAACTCACTGGGAGTTAAAGTACAAATTCAAAACAGCTCTGTTGGTGGGAATGAGTCACTTGTTACTTAGAAATTAAGTGGTAAATCCATCCTAGAAATAAGCATTTTATGTTTGCAAGACATCCACTTGACATTAGCAAGGGCTAAACGGAAATGACTTCCTGAATGTAGACTGGCAATACAAACTGCCACTTGGGTGTAAGAAATAGTTTGTCTTTCACATGTTTACCATGGTTATTCACCATTACTCTACAATATACAACCTTGGGAAGTACGAGGGATTCAGCTACAGTAATCCCATAATCTTTCTTTTTATAGTCTCTATTCTTTAACAGATAAAAAATGTAATTTTAAATAACATTCTGTCTAAACTGATGCCTATATACTTCTAGAACTTGACAATTATGATAGAAATAGTGCTCCCGATGGTTATTAAACTGTTTGCAGGGCCTAAACCAGAAGCAGTTACTTTGTATTTGACACAGGATAATTTGGAAATTCTTTCCATAAACAACGCACCTACTATTAAAGATCCACTGTCCTACTGTCATACATGCAAGTTCATCAAATAGTTTCTTCGAATTTTGCAGATATGAGCAATGGCAGAGTCAACATATTGTTTGTGCTGGTTGCCCCGTTATGTTGATTAATGTTATTGTATAAACAGAGAATATTAGAGTCTCAAGGACAGAACCTTGGAATGTCAACAGAAGAAAAAGAAGTTATGTTCTTACCATAATGTTCCACCTATGTTGTCGGTCTTCATTCATTCTTGACAGCTGGATTTTAGTTCCGTCCTTGGAACAGACTTGGCAGTTGTAACGAGCTCATGCCAGCCAAAAACTCTCGAGCTAAGGTTACCCATAGTGCCTGTCTTCCTTCCCTTCAGATCGAGTTTGCCTATAGAAAACAAAAGCAGAAGCTTTGTCTGAACAACTGCCCTACTACTGAACCAGGACTAGTTCTGCACCACCAGGAGCCTTTGGAGGGGGTAGGAGGGTGAATTGTTAAGAATGAATGAAGATCGACAACACATATGGAATGTTATGGTAAGAACATAACTTCTTTATCTGATGTTGTCAATCTTTACTCATTCATAACAGTTGGGACAGAGTCCCTAGCTACTTTATGTCCCAGGAGGCCCTATGGAAGGATATTCCTAAGCACCAAAGAGCCAAAGGATGCTCCTCCCCTGGAGACCATATCCAATTTGTAATGAGTGATAAAGATATGAAGGGTAGCCCACATAGCTGCTGCGCAAATGTCATCCATGGAGGCTCTGGAATAAAAAGTCATCAAAATGGAAACTGACCTGGTAGTGTGTGCCTTGACTTTAGTTGATAGATTCATTCTATTTTGGTGATAAACAAAGGTTATACAATCTCTCACCCATTTTGACAATGTGACTTTGGAAACTGGTTTGCCTAGTCAAGGACCTGAGAAGGACAGGAACTGTTGGCCCAATTTTCTGAAAGGTTTCATTCTCTCCAAGTAAAAACATAATTGTCTGTGTACATCCAATAAATGCAAACATTTTGCTTTTTTTGAAAAATCTGGGAAGAAAACTGGCAGGTCAATGGCTTGGTTAATATTTGAGTCTGAGACAACTTTGGGTAAGAAGGAGGGATTAGTCCTACAAGATATCCTCTCTATGAAAAATAATGTATGGGCGCTTTACACACAAGGCCTGCAATTCGGATAATTATCCTGGCTGAACTGATGGCTTCCAGGAATAAAGTCTTCCAAAATAAAAATTTTATATCACACGTGGCTGCTGGCTCAAAAGGCTGATGGGTCATAGTTTGTAAGACTAAAGTCAAATTCCAAGGTTCAATGAGCTCTTTAAAGGGTGGCTTTAAATGTATAACTCCCTTTAGAAAGGTTTACCAGAGACAGCAAGATATTAGGGAAAAATCATCGAAGCCATTATGGAAATTTGAAATAGCTGCCAAATTAACTCTAATAGTAGAAGCTGAAGCTCCCGATTGGAATAAAGTTGACAAATATTCCAACACCTTATTAATCAAAGCTGAAAAGGGGTCTAAGCCTTCCCCTTGAGACCAGATCAAAAATCTGTTCCATTTACTCAGATAAAGTTTCCTGGTGGACGGTTTATGTGAAGCCAGAAGCATCTTTTGTACTGGGGAAGATAGATTATTCTGCCTGGCAATTACCAGAAGTGGAGGTACCAAGTGGTCATCTTGAGAGTTGTTAGGTTGGGATGGACCTGGCTCTGCGGATAAGACACGAGTCTTGGAGTTGGGTCCAGAGTCCATGGGTAGTGAACTAGGTGAGGTCAAAGAAATGGGAAAAAGACTTGACAGGCCCAATAGGGTGCAATGAGGATCATTTAGCTTCTCAACTGTTGAGCTTTTTTTCAGAAAATGGAGTATTAGGGGAATGGGAGGAAAGGCATAAAGCAGTCCCTAGGGCAAATCGCAGAGAAGAGCATCTCTCGGGGACTCCCCCCTGAGAGGGGATTAGGGCAAAGTAGCTGCTGCACTTGTGGTTCGTGGGAGATGCAAACAGGTCGCAGCAAGGCTGACCTCAATGACGAAAGAGCTCCATTGCTACTATGGGATTGAGACCACTCGTGAGGCAGGAGAATACATCTGCTCAGTTTGTCTGCAATCACGTTGGAACTCCTGGGAATGTGCATTGCTATAAGAAAGCAGTTGGAGGTGATCGCCCATTGCCATACTCTCATGGCTTCCTTAAATAATGGATAGGATCTGGTGCCTCCCTGTTTGTTGATGTACCAGATAATAAGAAGTTATGTACTCACCATAACGTTCCATCTGAGTAGGTAAACTTCATTTGTCTGCAACCTGTGGGATACGGATCCGATCTCGGATCCGAGCCGGCAACTTTACAAAGCTTAGATCCGAGCTCCTAGCTCCTCCCCTTACCCATAATCCCCTGCCAACCCTGAGTGACCTCAGATCAAGTTTGCCCATAACTACTATAGCAGGCAGTTAATTACCTTCTCAAAAGGGTAATATTAACATGTCCTAAACATCTGTCAAGGTCAGGGGGACGGAGGGGGGGAATGGTTGCAGACAAATGAAGTTTACCTACTCAGATGGAACGTTATGGTGAGTACATAACTTCTTAATCTGAAGTAGTTAACTTCATTTGGTCTGCAAACTGTGGGACAGAGTCCCCAGCTACCTAAACCTTGGGCGGCCTTCATGGAAGGATATTCCGGAGCACTGCGGAGCCAAAAAGTTCTCCCTCTGGAGATAATGTCCAGCTTATAATGATTTATGAAGGTATGAGGTGAAGCCCAAGTGGCTGCTGAACAGATATCCAAGGAAACTCTGGATTTGAAGGCGGCAGATGTAGCCATAGACCGAGTTGAGTGGGCATGAACTCCTTGAGGTGCGGGTCTGCCAGAATTCTGATAAGACGTGATGATGCACTGCGAAATCAATTTCGACAAAGTAACTTTTGCGACTGGATTACCTAGATTAAACTTAGCAAAGGAGATGAACAACTGGTCGGATCGTCTGTGACCAGATGTCCTATGAATGTAAAACCTGAGTTGTCTATGCACATCCAAGGAATGTAATTTGTACTCTCCTTTGTTCTGGTAGTTAGGAAAGAAGACCGGCAAATTGATAGACTGATTGATATTCGTCACAGAAACCACCTTCGGAAGGAAGGAGGGATTGGTCCTGAGGTAAACCCTATCCTTGTGAAAGGCTAAATATGGAGGGTTGACAGAAAGAGCCTGTAATTCAGATACTCTCCTAGCTAAAGTAATAGCCACCAGAAAGGCTGTTTTCCACGACAGATATTTGAGGTCTACCGACGCCGCGGGTTCGAAGGGAGGGGCCGTCAAGGCCTGCAAAACCAAAGTCAAATCCCATGGAGGTACAGCTTCCTTTATGGGAGGTCTAAGTAGGAAAGTGCCCTTTAGGAATGTCTTGCACAATTTTGAAGTAATCAAAGGACCCATACCGCTGCCTACGTGATAATGAGAGATAGCTGCTAATTGCACCTTCACCGTGGAACAGCTAGCTCCCTCATTAAAGAGGCTGAAAGAAAATCCAGCACCGCCGGGTAAGGGGGCTGTGAAGGGATCCAAATTATGGCGTTCTGCCCAGATAGAAAAACGCTTCCATTTACTACTATAGACCTTCCTAGTAGAGGGCTTGTGCGCTGCTACTAGGATTGCTTTAACTGGGGATGAGATACTGGGTGTCCTCACTAGGAGTGGAACTGGAGCAGCCAAGCCGTAAGCTTGAGGTTGACCAGGTCGGGGACTGGGAGTCCCTGTGGGTGGGAAATCAGATCCGGGAGGGGATCTAGAATCCAGGGCGGATTCACTTGATGAGACCAGAGGTACGGGAACCAAGTTTGGCGAGGCCAGAATGGGGCAATGAGGATCATTCTGCTCCCCAACCGACTGGCTTTCTAAAGAAGTTTCAGCATCAGTGGAAGAGGAGGGTAGGCATAGAGAAGACCGGGTGGCCAAGCATGCACCAAAGCGTCCCTCGGGGCTTCCCCGGGAGGGGGAATGAGAGCGAAGTAATTGTTGCATTTCGTGTTTGAGGGAGATGCGAAGAGATTGCAACAGGGCTGCCCCCAGATAGCAAAAATTTGACTCGCTACTTGGGGATTGAGGGACCACTCATAAGGTGAAAGGATGGTGCGACTCAGTCTGTCTGCCAGGATGTTGGTCCGTCCCGGAATGTGCGTTGCAATGAGAAAGCGGTTGGTGGAGATCGCCCATTCCCACACTCTCATGGCTTCTCGACAGAGTAGGTAAGACCTGATTCCCCCTGCTTGTTGATATACCAAACCACAGACATACTGTCTGTCTGACTAGACTGCAATCGTTCCTACAGGCAGAAGGCTCTGAAGTGCTTGCAACGACAACAGCACTGCCCTCATCTCTAGAACGTTTATGTGCAATAAGGTCTCTGAATCGTTCCACGTGCCTTGGACAGTCCTGCCCGAATAATGCCCCCCTCACCCAAGCCGAGAGGCGTCCGTGGTCACTGTGGTGAGAGGGGGGGTCGTGGCAAAGGGGCGTTCTGTCTGGAGGTCCGGCGATTGAAGCCACCAAATGAGAGCTCTCTTGCAGACCCTGCTGAGGGAAATGGGGTGATCCAAGGGGTACTGGAGAAGGGACCATTGAACCTGTAGAGTCCACTGCAATATCCGCATGTTGAGACGCGCCATGGGAAGGAGGTTGATTGCAGCTGCCATAGACCCTAGAGCCCTCAGAACCAATCCCACCAGAGGTTTCAAAGAATGAAAAATGGCCTGCACGTGTGCTTTCAGAGTGTGCAACCAGTCGGGAGTTAGGAAGGCGAGCTGCTTGTTGGTGTCTAGTCTGGCCCCGATAAACTTTATCACCTGAGTCGGGGTGAGAGAGGACTTGTCTGCATTTATAGTGATCCCTAGTTGTGGAGCAAGGCTGAGAAAGTAATTTCCGGCTAAGAATAGTAGATGCCTTGTCGGGGCGGTGAGGAGCCAGTCATCCAGGTACGGAAAAACCTGTATTCCCTGGAGCCTCAGGTGGGCCGCTATCACTGCTAATACCTTGGTGAACACTCTCGGGGCTGAGGTGAGACCGAAGGGAAGGACCCTGAATTGATAATGACTGGCTCCCAGCTGGAAGTGGAGAAACTTCCTGGAGCGTTCATCCATCAAAATGTGGTAGTATGTGTCCTTGAGGTCTATGGAGCATATCCAGTCATTCTCCCGGCAAGAGGGGGAAAATAGATTGAAGAGTGACCATCCGGAACTTTTCTTTGGTTACTGACAGATTCAGTAGAGAAAGATAGAGGATGGGCCTTAGGTCCCCCGTCTTTTTTGGCACTAAAAAGAACATGGAGTAGTAATCCGATCCGGACTGGCCTGGGGGGACATGCTGGATGGCCCCTTTTCCTAAGAGCAGCCGGATTTCCGTGGCTGCCGCCTCCCTCTGACTGGGTGGAACATCGGGGAGGTGACTGGGGGTGTCTGGAACGTGGGAAAATGGAATTTTGTATCCTCTGGATATGATACGAAGCACCCAGCGGTCTGTTGTAATGGACTCCCAAGCTGCCAGGTGCTTCGAGAAACGCCCCCCCCCCTGACTGCCTCCAGAGTGGAGCAGTCGGGCAAGCCCTCAGGGCTGCTGCGTGGGCCGATCAGAGAAGGCTTCTCTGGACCCAAAGTTCTTCGGGCCCCCTCTGCTTCTAGGGCGGCGTCCACCCTGTCCTCCTATGCCGCTGAAGGATTGGGAATCCGGAGCGGACTTTGATTGTTGCGACTTTCGGAACCACATCTTATTCTGTCCCTTTTGGTTCTTGGAGAAGGACATCTGGGGAGCACAGAAGCGGACTCTGATGGTAGACAACATCTTCCCGGCCTTTTCGCTCTGGACCAAAGTTTCGCGAACTGTCTTGCCAAAAAGGGCAGAACCATCGAAGGGGGCATTCGCAAAGGACGCCTTGAAGGGTTCCGCGAAGTCTCAATGTCGGAGCCAGGCCTGGCGCCTCATAACTAGGCCTGCTCTGCTGACTCTAGCAGCTCCCTCCGTAGCATGGGATAAGAGCCGCATAGAGGTGTTAGAGATAGACCTAAGAGTGGCCATGCGGGTGGAGTACAACTGTTTGTCCTGTCCCGACATGGACTCTGGGGGCGATGCAGCGTACTCTTTAATAAGGTCCCGCTGCAGCCGCATCACGTGTGCTATATAGTTCAGGACCTTACAGAGAAGGTCGTTGAAATAAAGACCTGCTTCCCAAGATGGTCCATCGAGCGAGACTCCTTGCTCGGGGGATGGACCGAGGGACTCTCCTGGGCTAACTCCCTCTTGGTGGCTGCCGCTACCAACATGGCATCTACAGGGGGGGGGGTCCCTTGCTCCAATGGGACCTCTCGGTCGGGGGGGCTCAGGATCCTGTCGGGACATTTGGGGACTGGCTCCACAGTGTCCGGCTCCTTCCACTCCCTAGTGGTAATAAGATCCACTAAGGGGTCGGCTGGAGGAGACACCCAAGAGGTAGATGGGCCTGCTTCGAACGCCTCAAGGAACACGGATTCATCAGAGGAAGCATTGGGGGCAGACCCCCCCCCAATCCTAAGCATTTCCATGATGTCTCCGAAGGAGACATCCTTGGGGGGTGACCTTGGGGAGCCTTCCCCCTCATCCAAATCCGCGTCTTCTGTCAAGGACTCGGGGGAGTCCACGTGCCTCCTCTTACACTTCTGCTTGTGAGGACCATCCTCGGGGGGGACTGTCAGAGGATGACTCACCAGCAACGTCCTGTTCCAGTGGAACGACCTGAGACGTCAAAGCAGGTGGTCCCTGTGGCCGGCTGACGGAAGCCTGACCTAAACGAGAGGGAGTGTGGGATGGAGCCGTAGCAGGGAGCAGGGGCCTGGATGCACTCAACAGAGCTCTCTCCACCACATCGAAAGCTGAAGGAGAGCCACTCACTCTGGGATCCGAGAGCTGACCCTCGCTCGGATCCGATGGATGGATCGGAGACGGCACCGAGACCATCGGATCCGAAGGGCCAGTGTGCTCCGACCTGGATGGAGCCGAAGGCACACTAAACCCCTCGGATCCGAAGCTCAGAGCACGGCTCCGAGAGCTCGGATCTGACAGGGATGGATCCGGCAAGCTCGAGGGAAGAGTCGGAGCCGAAGTACCTGATACTGTCAGCGCCGACCCACCCCCGGCTCCAATGCTGCCTGGCTCCGAGTGCTCCGAACCTGGGAAGTGGGTCAGAGAAGGAGCTATCGGGGCAAAAAAGGGTGTTGAGCTCCCCCCCGGAGGGGGGGGAGGCAGGAGCACTCCCATCTGCATTTGGGCCTGGATGAACCTTCGCATCACCCGGTCCAAATCAGCTTCAGACAGGCTACGTGTCGATCTCGAGGAGGCCACCGAGGCTGGCCGGGAGTGCTTCCTCGATAACCTCGATGGAGATCGGGTCTCCTCCTCCTTGGGTCCCAGTGAAAAGCACAGAGACCGGAGCCAAGAAGGAGGAGACCTAGACCTGGAGGGAGAAGCCCGCTTAGCCGTGGGGGGGGCCGAAGCGGAGGCCTCGGCCTGCCGCTTGTGTTGCTTCTCAATCTTCTTTTTCTTCCTGGCCTCCCCCTCCTCCGGCGCAGAAGTGGGAGTTTGAGTCCCGGCCGGGGGGAGAGAGGCAGGAGTGGCCGCCACCGAATTCAGATCTTGCTTGCATCGATTTATGTGGATTGCATAAGACATGGGGTGATTCAACAGTGACCACAACAGTGCTTAGTTTTACAGTGTCAGGGGCCTTCCAGGCGGGCTGCACAATGATCTTGACTAACTCATCTGCAGGAGGGGTCACTCAGGAAGTAGAAGGATGGGCACGGGAAGCCTGCAAATAAGACAGATTCCTCAGAAGAAGGGTTAGTGGGCTTCCAGTCACCCCTCCACTTTAAGATTTCAAGGATGTCTCCAAAGGAAACATCTTCAGGGGACAGCCATGGGGACCTTTCCCCTTCATCAAAGTCTATACCCTCGGTGAGAGATTCTTCTGGAAAATAAATGTCCTTCCTCTTGCATGATCTCTTATGGGGTGGCTCATCAGGGGGAAAGTCTGAAGAGGACTTTGAAGGGAGGGTACCTGTAGTAGGGTGTCTTGCTGCTCCCGTGCCTGCTATCCCAATATAGCAGACTGTGACAGCTGGAACCAGAAGGCACACAGCTATGACATTCCAATGTCAAGGGTAACAACTGTGAGCCTGCTGAGGCGACTGCCCTCTCCTTAATCTGAAAGGCAGGCGCATCTGAAGAGGGATCGGGGCCCGGAACTGAGAAAGACAACCTTGCAACCACAGTCACACCCTGTTCCAATGAGCCCACCTCCAGAGAAGGAGCCGGGAGAAAACTTGGAACTGACAAAGCAACCAGAATCATAGACGGAACCATGGAAAAAATCCGTGCCGTACTAGGGATTCTGGAGCTGGCAGCCAAGTCCCAATCCCAGGGTGGGTCACCTCTGACTCAGCCGAGGTCCACAGAGTGGGTTCCAACACTGAGGGGAGGTCCACCATCAGTATCGAAGAGGTTGGCACCAGGAGAGGTGTTGGTGCCAAGAGCTCCAAATCCTGCGGGGAGGTCGAAGGAGGAAGATAAGTTGGAGTCTGTGGAGAAAAAACCTTGACCCCAGGTGGGAGGAAGGTTTTGGATGGGGTTGGAATGCCTCTGACCGCTAACAGGTGATCCACGAGTAACTACATCAAGGTCCGAAAGGCTCCTGATGGAATGAACAGACATCCCAGAGGGAGATTCCAGGTGATCATTAAAAGGGCTGAACTGCTGACCAGCAAAGGGGTCAATCGACAGGGAATATAGTCCTGGGCAGGAGTTTGACCTTTGGCACCACACCAGAAACTTGTGTTGGGATGGAAGTGACCAATTTTATAGGGGAAACTATTATTGGTGCAGACAGAGTCTGAGGTACCGTGGAAGGGTTGGTACCATAACAACTTTAGTCGGTTCCATGGAAATAGATGGCACCATGGAAGGGGTCAAAGACTCAAGTGCCAATCTGAAATGTTTAGGCTTTGGTTCCAAGGAAACCTGACATTTGGACAATTTTGACTCATGAGACTGAGGAGACACTGGGACTGGGTGGCTCTTCTTTTTAGCTTCTTTTTTAGGATGTTTTGACACCTCTGCCTCAGACAAAGTTTCCGAAAAAGGTGTTTTTAGCAAGCCTTTCAAAATCAGTTTGTTTTTATGTTTTTCTAGGGTACGGGTACTAAAGCCCTTACAGAGCTCGAATGGAGGTTGGACTTGTAAGTGTGGTACTCCTAAACAATACACACAGGAAAGGTGCCCATCGGAGTTGGGGCATCTTCCTGCCACATTTGTCACACTATTTAAAACCTGTGGTACCTTTTTTGTCAGCCATTATTTAAATTAGAGCAATGAACTGCCATTCACGCAAACACACACACACACACACACACACACACACACACACACACACACACACACACACACACACACACACACACACACACACAATAACGGAAAAAACAGCAAGTTCTTTTTTTTTTTCTTAACAGTGTGCCAACAATGTTAACACATAAAATACCTGGAAGGGTAAAGAGGAGAAAGGGAAAGGAAAAAAATATACCAACACTGCTATTTGAGAGTTACCAGAGGTAAGAGGGAAGGGAGGGGCCTATACCAACTATGGTAAGGAAGAGATACCAAATAGGTAAAAAGGATAGAAAAAACAGCACTCACACACTAATTTAGAAGTGTGCAATAAAGCAACCAAGAAATAAGAAAAGGGGAGCTGTAGAGGAGAAAAAATATTGAGAAAAATATAAAATATAAACACTTAGCTTGAGAGCATGGCCTGGCACGTCTTGAAACTGTACATGGCAAATGAGATCTGGAGGAAAGGGAAGATAGGCACTATGGGTAACCATAGCTCAAGAGTTTTTGGCTGATGCAAGCTTGTTACAATGGCCAAGTCGGTTCTGAGGACGGAACTGAAACCCAGCTGTCATGAATGAATGAAGATTGACAACATCAGATCAATACTTTTCTGAGGGTGTTATATTCTAGGCAACAGCTTTTCTTCTCCTTAATAACTAGCAAACTATACAGAGGTGATGTACCTCAACCTTCAGCAAGTAGCAGTTGAAGCGTGATGGAATGGTTCACTAAATCAAATACTTTTGAAAAGCAGGAAAAATGGCTGCAGTAACCATGCCATGGGTTTAACAAAATACAGTCAGCTAATTTCACAACTGTTTAAGTACAATTTTTTCTAGCAACTTCACTAAAGACTGAGCATGCTGACTGGGTAGAATGAAGATTTTAAACATCCTCCTATGAACCTGCTATGACAAAATTTGTATTCATAAAAATCTGTTACTCTGGGATTACAGAATTTAAAACATGTACTGGAAAATCTGTGTGAAACTTAAAAATACATTTAACGTTGCAAACAGAAACCCTAGAAGCCAACAACTAGGTCAGAATTTTAACAGCTGGAAAAGCTGTTGATACCAAGGGAGTTTCTGCATAGCCTTTTCCTTAATCTTATTATTATGGTTGCATTCTGCTGTATATTCTGATTCAAATAATGTCTCTACACACAGCACCATATTTTTAGCATACTCTATTGAGGTCCTTGGTCTTAGAAGTTGCAGTAATATAGTCCAAAATCATTATCTAGCAGAATTTGTTTTTGGCCTCCATGTATTTTCTTGCCACTGAGCTATGCTCTAAACCCTCTCAGACTAATTTGCTGGCCAAATCCTACCATACGCCTTAAATAGATGGCCTCTCCTTCTCTAGGGAAGGCTCATCTTAATGGACTTGCCACTCATTTCTCCCTGTCCTTGCCCAGATCCTCCAGGGCCTGATCCACTAATCTAAATCAAGTCAGCCAGGTCATATTCATAGCTCCATCCCTTTATGTCATGAAGCCATGATTCAGTAGAACGGTGTTCATTTTCCATAACATTTAATTCAAAGTAATCTACACAATTCAGACAACAGTACTTAATCACACAGTTTTGCCAGATGACCCCATGAACACATTTCTAAAAAGAATTATATGGTTACCAAAGTACAAATTAAAAAAAGACTGAAAAAGAAATGTCTAGTAGTTGCTCTATTGGCTGTCTATTATGTGTGGAAAACCACAATGAAAAGCAAAACAATTATATATACAAGATATTCCATAAAATACATATTACTTTATTATAGAATTTCTTTATATAGTTCACCAGCTGTTTCCTCCTTTGCTTATTTATTCACTCATAAGGTTATAACATGGAAGAAAAGATGATATGAAAATTTAGTATCTTAAAATGACGATGAACATACTTGGCTTAACAATACATTTCCAGACTGTAAACTGCTCTGCCCTTCCCTGTCCACCAGTACTAAAAATATTAAAAATATATGAAAAATATTGTCAGTTTAGCAATGCATTATATACATAAAATATACAATAAAACTGTACAACATTTAAAACAACAAAAAAAAAACGCATTCACTGGTTAGCTTCTTGTGCTCCCATCCAACGTCAATTCATACCTGTAAAATAATAAAATTAATTAAATATCTTAATATTTAAAGAGCAATGTAGAAAAAGCAATTCAGTTCCTTATTTTATTGAAGTGAATATTTGAAGAAATGCCCAAAGAAAGTTGAAATTTGGTTTATATGACTCCTTGAAAACACAGTAGACTTTGAAGTGTGTATTTCCTGCTTAGTGCTGTAGTACATGATAAAAGAGGCTTACTTTGAAGTTCAAATCAAAGACTGTAAACAATATAAATAACTTACAGATAAGGTATTATTTGCAAAATAGTACATCTGTAAAGGATTAATCACAGAATCAAGGACAAACAATGTAAACTACAATTTAGTACAGAAAACAAGTTTTTTCTTTCCTACATAAATGAAGGAGGCCAAAACAAAACAGACTAAATGAATTTAGAATTAATGCATTTTTAAGTTTACACATTGATGAACTAGACACCTGTAACATCTGCTTAGATTTGTCCATTTACAGTAATTATACAGTCCAACTTGAAAATTTGAGTTTGTTATACAAAGGAGAGCTAACAACACAATGAAATTAAGACTTGTGTAAGGGACACACAGTATGTTACTGGGGAATGATGAAACTAGTAAGAGAAGTCCACTGCTTCACAGCCATACACCTTAACTATTGTGCTAAACTGCCTACAAGACGTTTAATACATGAAGGACAAATAAATCCAGCTATTTGACCCAAATGAAACATGAAACAAAAGTACTTGGGGACTATCCATTTAAAGAGGTGTATCAGTGTACATTTCTGAATGAAAGATTGGAGGATTCCAGATGTTTGGGAAACAGCTACTGTCAATAGTATATTTGCAAAGGGTAACAAATATATAGCACAGAATGCAGTGAGTGCATCACTTCTTCTAGAAGTAGAATGTTTGAGTAATTTATTTTAGAATGTCTTACCCAGTCTAATCTAAAGATTATCACTTCATCAGCATAGTATGAAAAAGGGTGATGACCATACAAGCCATTTCATCTTTTTGTGCAAAACAACACAGTGCACTGGACAACAGACACAATGTGAATGTACAATACCAGGATCTCAAATGCTTCTGAGTAAATAAATATGAAATCTCAAAGGGCAGTGAATGAGTGAAGCTGACGCCAATAAATACTTAAATGAGTGAATTATGGCCAAGTTTCTGCAGTGGAACCCATTCTCTTATTATGGCACTATAAAAAATAGGTGTTTCACACTAATTTATTTTAGGGCTGATCTTGTTTAGCTAAATATGTGGATAATAATAAAATCTGTGTAACAGAATACTTTAATAAAGCAATGGCCATTTAACATTTAGTAATAGAGACAAACAAAAAAATAAACCTATGGATGCAGAAAAGTTCTAAATCACAAATTTCATAAAACAATCTTCTGAAATGTGCTGTAGAAACTGCCTTATCAATAATATGTTTAAACACAAGCTTTTTTGAATTTCATGTGAAATATTTTTTATTATTTTAAAAATAACAGCAATAAAGGCAATATTTGCACTTAGCTATGCTAAGTCAGCAATGAAAAATATAGAAGGCCATCATCACTGTTCGCATCAGTTCTTTCAGCAAGTAAAACGTTATGGGCATTTCTTGTTGATTTATTTTTTTTACCTTTAAGTAAAACTAAATTGTACAGTGTTCTTTTAAATGCATTAAAGTATTAAGACTGCTAGGGAGGCCATCACTTCCCATAATTTCAAACTATTTTTTCACTGAACTGCTTGCCATTGTACCTTTAAATGTTTCATTTCCCTAATCAAAGAATGCTCAGAACTCTCAAAATTAATTGCTTGCACCTGCAGACAGCTTGTCTCCATGTAATAGTCAGCAATAAATCTTTTCCAATTTCAGTTAAAACAGAGTGAACAGATCTATATTACTTTGCCGAAATTTATTTTCTGCGAACGTGTATTCGTTGACCCCATTCAGAGAAAATCACTTCTGCAATTCACTGAATAATCTAAGGGCAAAGAAATACTTGCCCCGCAGCACAATGGACCCACATCTAGCTAAATATATATACCAACTCCGAGAACGCACTACAGCGGATAAAGGGGCAAGGTTGTGCAGTTGGCCAACTACGTCTTTGCCCTTGGAATATTCAGCGAATTGTGGAATTGATTTACACTGAATAGGGGTTGATGAATACTTGTTCCTGAAAATAAATTTCGGCAAACTAATATAGACCCTAATGGACAACTGCGTTCAGCTGCAGATCTCCTGACTCCCACTGAACATTTGCTAATGGGGGAAAAACAAGCTAATATCTTTGCAAATGTAAGAAACTTAGCATTTTTCATAGCTTTCATCATTTTGTCTTAATTTCCAAGCCTACTATTTTATAGCTTAAGTCAAGAGCACTAATCTAGATAGTCACCCTTATAAAAATAACAGAAAATATCTTACCTCTACATATAATATAATCAATGCACTTTTACACCCCACCACAGCAGTCCAAGATCACTGCATATTCACAGCAAACTTGATTTTGTTAAACCATTCTACACATTATACGACAAAGCATATACTTCTTTCAATTAAAAGTACTTATTTATTTTATTACCTTTACCATATACAACAACCACAAAAAAGATGTTCCCATATTTAAAACACCCCTGACTACACACTATCCAAAACTGTCCATTATCATGTGTGGTGAAACACAATGAAAAGCAAAATAATAATATATATAAGATATGCCATAAAATACATATTAAATACATTTATAGCATTTCTTTACATAGTTCACCAGCTGCTGCCTCCATTGCTTATTTATTCATTCATCAGGTTATAATTTGTATCATGAAATGTTTTATACAAACACTAATAACAAACAATGTTCTACTTAGTTACCTTTTTTCCCATTTTAGTGTCCTTCTACATATTAATAACAAAGTAGGGTACATAATTTACAGTACACCCACAAGTTTAACAAGATCAATAAAGGTCCAGTCCTTCAGAGCCACTTTTTCCTGCAAAACTGTATTTCACAAATGTGACTGATGCTCAACAGTCTCCCATTTTTCACTCATTTCAGTGTTGCTGGCCATCTTCTTCATCTGAATCTCCCAACACCAGACTCTGGTTCAAGTCCAAGGTACTCCTGACTCTTCTCATAAGTTCATAGGAGGTTACTAGGCTAATGGCCCTAGAGCCCTTACAAGTCTAGCCTTACTTATTCTGAGTTGCCCTAATTGTCGGTGGTTAGGTGAGTGAAGTCTGCAGAGGTAAGAGTCTTTGGCAGTTACTACCTACTTCCTCTGTGCAGGAGAGATATGGGTGCGACATCAGGAGTCAATTTGGGGTCACCCATCCATTGATCTAGGATGTGTTTGAAGACAGGGAGGGGTTCTGTTTCACATGAACTAGAAGCTTGTTCCAGAGAATTGGCAGTCTCTGGGATATAGGTTCATATGTAGGCACTAGGCTATCGGCCCAAGGGCCTAAGTAAGCCTAGCCAGCAAGGTTCCATAGCTTACGCCACCCAAGCAAGTTATTTTCCTGTGCCACTGTCCAGCAGAGACACAGAAGTGCTCCCCGGGGTGTATTTCCTATTTCCCATCCACTCATCAAGATTTTTCTTGAAGAGTGCTAATGAAGAACTTTGCTTGACATATATGGGTAGCTTGTTCCAGAGTATAGGAAGTCTCTTGGACAGGAATCTATTCCTCCAGCAGGTCCTGTTTATTGTGGTGACAAGGTTTAGGTCCCTAGAGCGTGTAGCTCGGAGGGATTTGGATTTTTTTAGGTGTAGCATGTCCAACAGCTCTGGGTTTGACATAGCTTTATATGTTAGGCAGAGATCACCTCAGAGTAGGTGATATGCTATGGAGTAAAGCTGGAGTTTTTTGAGGTGGTCAGTGTAGGGCATTTGTTTGAGGCCAGTAATCCTCTTTGTGAGGTACTTCTGTGGCCTTTCCAGCTGCTGCAGATGTCCTGTGAGGTACATTCCAAAAGGGGCATTGTACTCTATAATGGGTCTAATGAGTGATGAGTAGAGGGGAACAATGACCTTTTTTTTCCTGGATGAGAACACTTTTATGATGGTGTGTGCCACGTAGAAGGGCTTCCTGACTACTGTGGTGATGTGACCATCAAAGGAGAGACTACTGTCCACCTGGGCCCCAAGGTCTCTCATAACGCATTCGGTGTTAAATAGATTGCTGCCTATGTGGTAGTTTATAGGTACAGAGTTTTTACTAAAGGGGATGATGCTGCACTTTTTGGCACTAAGCTTGAGGCCATGGCTCTGACACCAGGCATCTGTCTCAGTAAGGCCCTTCTGTAGGATGTCCACATTATTTGGGGACTTGACTATGGCTCCTAGTTTGCAGTCATCTGTGAACTTCATTAGCCAGAGGCCTTCTGTGTTAGCCTGTACTTCAGAGAAGTAGATACCAAACAGGAGAGGTCCCAGGACGGAACCCTGTGGTACTCCACTTGTCACTGCTTTGAGGTCAGATTTGGAGTCTGCAACTTTTACAGTGTGGGTTCTGTCAGTGAGCCAGTTGGCAACCCATCTTGTGATGTAGGGATTTATACCTAGTTTAATGAGTTTGGCTATAATTCCAGAATGGGGGATGGTGTCAAAAGCCTTGGCGAGGTCAAGATAGGCTGTGTGAGCCACCTTACCCTCATCCACGGCTTTGCTGACTGCCTCAAAGAAGTCGATCAGGTTCAGGAGGCATGATCTGCCTTTCACAAACCCGAACTGGGTGGGATCCAGAGTTTGGAGGTTACCAATGTCTTTGTTTACAAGTTCCATGATGATACGTTCCATAGCCTTGCAGACCAGGCTCGTCAGGCTAATAGGTCAAAAGCTCCCAGGATCAGTGGTGGCTACCCCTTTGTGGAGTGGGATAACTGTTGCTGTGCACCATTCAGTGGGCACAAAGCCTGATACGAGGCTATTACTGAACACGGTGCTTAAGTGTATCTCTCTCTCCAGCATGACTTGTTCGTGTCCGAGGTTAGGTTAAGATCCTTGGTGCAAGTGATCCTCCTGCAGTTTGATTTACAAATGTGTAGCACTTCTAGTCAACTTCTGTATTTTTTTGTCTCTCAAACATTTTGCTTTGGAATATTGGAAAAGGTTTGACTGGCAAAGTCTCTCTAAGAGCTTTACTGTCAGAAGAATGAGAAACAGAATCTCCTTCTGTTTGCTGACTAACTTTTTGTTGGATAAACTTTTTTATTTCCTCCTCAGCCTGTTCTGCATCTAAACAGGTCTTTGTTCCTCCAGGAAAAATATTCTGAAGACAGATGGACACAGTAGATTGGATCTCACACCTGCCTCTCAACACTCCCTGATTGTTGGGATAAATTTGCTTCTCTTCTGCCTTGTGTACAGCTAATAATCATTTTCCACAAACATTCTGCTGCCTTTAACTTTTAATGTTTTTTTTTCCTTCTGCCACAATTTTGTCAGGATCAACCATTTCTGCTGGTATGATTGCATCTTTACAAATATAGGTCCTGGCTACTTTCTTATGGCAAGCTTTGGAGCATACACTTCATGTGCCCTTTCAATTAAATCCTGCTGTGGAATACCAGTCCCATTGCTTATTTGTGCTTTCATAAAATGTTCCTTCCAGTTTCATTGGTATAGCAGAAAATTTCATTTTTTCTCGGTTTGCTTTGTCTTCTAACTCATTTCTTTTGAAACAGTTCTTGAGAAGTCTCGTATTCAGCCAGTCTTTTCTTTATTTAACCTCTGATTTTTGCAGTTTTATTATTTCATCTAAATAGCTATTTATAAGTTTTTTTCTATTTTTTCCAGCCTTTATTTGAGTTGATATACTCCTTCAATGTTTCATTTATTTTAATCACCACTGAGTACATTTGATTTACTGTTTATTCTAAATTCCTGGAAGCCATCTCCTGTACCAAAGTTGAAGCTTGAACTGCCTTTTACTGAACAGCTACAGGTTCTCAGACAGTGTTTCCTCTTCACTATTTATGGCCGACTTTCTTTCAGGTTATCTAAATTGCTTATTTGCTGATCTCCAGGCCCTGTATCTAATAGCCAGCAACTGAATTTTACTCAAGCTGACAATATCACTAGCTGCTGCTGTTTTCATATTGAGAGAGTTGAAATTAAGCTGCTGATCAGTGTGCAGCCACTGCGGAAGTCTATAATTTTTTTTTTTTTTTTACAAAAATGTCTTCTGTCTAAAACAAAAGATCTCAGATGTAGAACTTCATCCTCAAATGTAGAATAATTACTAACTAAACAGTTGAAATTAATAAAATGCTTCCAATTAACTATTTCATAAAACTGGGGTGCTGATGAACTATGCAAACAATTAAACCTTCTTTCTAAAGATGTTCTTATGAAAACTACAATTATCACACTAATAGTGATAGTCAAGTCTAAAAAAATGTACCGTTTACTAGTATCGCCTACAATGAAGAAAAAAGGGTAGTTTGGTTTAATTCATTCAAAAATGTCTTAAAGTTCTCAGTTTTGCTATTCTATAAACAAATAAATCATTTGCAATTTTCTGATACTGAAAAACATACTTAAACCAACTAGTTTTAATCAAAAACTGTTTTTTCCTCCAACTTAAAACAAAGTTGATTAAAGCTGGTGCCTGGTAACTTTGTTCTTTGAACAAAGTATTGTAAAGAACTCATTCTAATAACAGACAAATGTTATTAAATTATCCAAATGAATGAATATACTACAACAGTTTCTCACAGTCAATACCAATCTCTTGTTCAATAGAAGTATATAAAGCTTCTACATTTACTGTAACAAGACATGTTTCTGGACCAATAAATTTGTAATCTTTCAGCAGATCTAAAAAGACTTACAAATCCTTTAAGTAAAATGATGTTTTCTGTAAAACGGGATTCAAAATTGTATCTAAATAAACTGACAGATCTGTTTACAATAGACAGCAGCAACAATAGGATGAAAAGGCAGATTAAAACTATGTTTATGAATTTTGGAGGATACCAAACTTCCTCTACAACTTTGGTTGTTCCAACTTAAAAAAAACTCAAATAATGAAAAGTTGATGTAATCTTAATAAAAAGATCTAAAAGACCACTACCAATTAACTTAAAACTGGAAAATGTTTTGAGTATCAGTATGAATCTGATAAATATTTATACATTTTAGTTACATAGCATTCTTTCTGTACAGCCATGTCACTCAAATCATCAGCTTTCATAAGTCTAATAAAATTACACTTTTGTAACTTGTCTAATGTCTGTTTCTCATTTTTACTCAAACTGAACTATTTAACAGTTGGACTGTTTTCAATGTACCAATCAAATTTGGATTATAAGTACTTTTCCTTTTAATACAAACATTAGTGATACAAGAAGCACCAAAAAATGTTTACGTCCTTTAAAATACAATGCAGATTCGGTTTTCTGACATAAAATGAAAATTGCTTTAGCAAAACTTTCTACACAGTATTGTAACTTTAAAACATTTGGCTTTTTTGTGATAGATAATGTAAGTGGTGGTCCATTTTTGGGTGACAGCAATAATTTACTTGAAGTAAAAGTAACATGGCAACTTGAGTTAGCTACAGAGAAGTCACATGGACTCAATGTCTTGGAAATTATTTTTTTTTATTTATTCATTTGATTTGTTTGCTTAGTTCAATACATATATTGGTAATAGGTGGAAATGTACCAGCTGACTTAGTCATGTGTTTATATAAGAAATTATGCTTTTACTAGTGACTTTAATTTATTCATGGATTTGTAATTTGGATATGTTATGAGAATGTTCTTGATTTCAATAAAGAATGAAAGTGCTAAACATTCACTAATCATCTGACACCATATTTTTAGAATGGCCCATTTGTAAATATGATTGATTTCTGTTTGAAGTAGCAAGACTGGATAAACTGCATGGCAGGATGACAAGAAGAAAGAGGTAAACTAAGCTGTCATTGAACATTTTGTTTCTCAAAGTGAGGCTTAAACACTAAGCATGGTACTGTGTTTGCAAAAACATGGTACTATATTTGCAAGCAGGGCTAAGTTGTAGATGGTAAGGTGAATGGAATGAAGGAGAGATATAGACGTGAGGAACAAGCTGATGAAGGACTTCTATTGTACATGAAAAGAATAACAGAATGATAGAAGGGGGTGAGAATAATATTAATTTGGTCACGAGTGCTGGTATTAATGCAGCTGTAGATGTAAGACAAGTGAAAGGGCTGTAATTGTTGGTTTACTTTCCCCAAGTCTTTTGGGTTTCTAATACCATGATGGGAATGAACTTCATTCCTAAGTCACAGTATCATTAGCATTCATTAAATTAGTATTATTTCAGTCTTTGTTGTTAACCAAGAGTGCTCTTCTCAGCACTTGCAATGTGCCCGGAATTGCATCCTTCTGTAGTCCATAAAGGATTACATGTAGTGGTAGCATATCTGAGAATGACTGCATATTCTTTTTTATTCCAACCATTGCTCCTGCTACTGTTGGAGCTCTTTGGGTATATCCTTCTTCCACATTGCTCTTGTTTTTGCTGGCAAATCATGATATTTTAGGACTGTCTTTCTCTGTATGGAAGACAATGCAATCACTGGGTGCAGCAATTTCAATGATTAATGCTACTTTTGTCTTTTTCCATGGACTACTTTATCTGTTATTCCTGCATATATCATTTAAACTATTGGTAATGGGTGATCTCATGTGATATACACTTCATCATTCTCTATAATGCTTTGTGGTTCACGTCAACAATGCTTCTCAGCTACTTCTGTATTTTACTGTTTGCGCAATCACCAATGCAACAGTCTAACCACATTAATGTGCCTTTAAGAAAATAGGCCCTCTACCATGGGTGTATCACACTCTGCAACAAGATGTGTGACTGTTTCTATTTTTTTTTTTTTTTTTTTTTTTTTTTTAAACAGAACCTGCATTTGTTTGCTTCTCATATTTTCAATGGATTTTGTAAACCAATGTGTACTGAGTCAACATTATTAGCCTTTCAATTTTTTTTTAATTTTAACACATTTATTAAATTATCGCTTATGACACAGGCAAAAACCATATTAACATTTCTCTATTTATCCACATTATACATTACATTTTCTTTCTTTATAACAGTTGATTTTCAAACTAACATTTAATAAATCACTCAGTTCCTGCCCTTCCTTAAAACCCAGTGTTCTGCCTAACATTATTCAGTATGTACTGTTTCCACAAATTCAATTTATTTGTATCTAACGCAGTAGAACCCTGAATCAACCAATGTAAAATCCAATAAACTTTTTGGTAAAAACAGACAAACGAACTAAATTAATGTGCAGAGATGCACAATATGAAACAAAAGCAGGAGGGGAGAACAGATGTGGAAAGAGTGAGACTCGGGAATTACAAGGAGTATGACAATGGCAAGACCAAGGATAATTAAAATCAGGAGATGGAGGTTAGTGAATATAGAAGATGAGTTAGGGCAAAGAGAGAGAGTGTTGAAAAAGCTTATAGGAGACTGGGGCAAATATTAATCAGATAGAGAAACTAGAAAAGTAGAGGGGGGGGGGAGTTTGTAAAGCTTTATCTATGTCAAGAAACTCCACAATTAAAATACATGTTTCTGTCTGAATAAGACGTAAACAGCCGTTCAGAAATCTTGTTTGGGGAGAACTTTCCAAATGTTGAGGAAGTTTATTTTAGTGTTTTGCTAAAAAAAACATTATAGGCTAATCTCCTTATCTTTTTTTACACAGACTGGCTTGCACTAACGAGGCAATATGAAGCAGAGAGTTCTAAACTGGGTATACCAGGTAAGTATCTCAGACGAGTATGGTCATTTACTGTAGTATACTAGCCTAAGAGCTACTGATAGTTGTATGAACTTCTAACAGGAAGTTCTAACCAGGCAAGCTTATATAAGTCTTTGAAAAGCTGGGAATAGGAAGGCATACAGAAGCAAACCATACAATACTGTAATAGGCTAGATCAAACTTGAGTGTGGTGGTTATGAGAAGGTTAGAAAACAGGAAGTGTACAGGAGTCTGAGCAGCAGAAAAGCAATGGTTGTAGCTATTCTTGTGAAATTGCTTATAAAATACTTTGGCCCTGTATAGTACGGTCAAACCTCAGATTAGTTTTGTAATGGCAGACTTAAGGCTGACATCAGACCTGACTTTATTGTCTACAATGTCACCAAAAAGTTTTGTAAATTTCATAACTTGAACAGATGAGTGTTCCAGTAGTAAGCAAGTCTGGCACAAAGACTGAATTATGTCCAATAGCATACATTTTGTTCAAGGATGTTCACATAAAGACTGGAGTTTGACAACGGAGGATTGAAAAGTGTTAAATCCATGCTTAAGTTTTGACTGTACAGATGTTCTCCCACTGTTCCTTTTTTTCAAAATCTGCCAACTTGTTGCAGCCCCCCCCCCCAAAAAAAGAGGTTCCCAATCACCTCTCTCTCTCTTTCACATCATACATCCAGCAATCACTGTCTACATGAAAATAGATCCATTACCAACTGTAACATGATGTTCTACAACAATATAATAACAGTTATAAATGAAAAATTGTGCTGTGATGTAATTTATACAGATTTAACCTCAGTTTTTGACAGGGTCATACACAAAATACTGATCAATAAATTAGTGCCACTGGGTACTGATGTACTCTTGATAAGATGGACAGCTGCATGGCTTACACACAGGACATGGCAAGTATCATACAGCAACTGGACAGGTAAAATACATGGTTACAGTCAGGGTGTCCCACAGGGCTCTGTCCTAGGCCCTTACTTGTTTAGACTGTATCTTTCAGATGTAACATTTTCATCTGAGGTGTTCTACAGCCTATATGCAGATGACTTGAAATTGGGTAAACTGATTTAGATGTGTTACAGATAAGGCATGTCTGCAAAATAACTTGACTAAACTGACCATTTGGGCACAGGAGAACAATATGCTGAAAAATACATCAACAACTAAGCATATGAGATTTGGCAGACATAGATTGAAAGGTGAATATTTAATATAGCACACAGTGATTGAAATTGTAGACTCAAATTTAAGGACCTGAGAATATGGGTAGATTCAGCTATGAGTTTTTCTAATCATATCAACCAATTGGTTAATGGTAGTTACAGAACTATAGGTTGTATAAAAGATTTATAAAGTCTGGCAAATCAAAAATGATGAAGTCATTGTTTATTAGTTACATCAGACCCAAACTTGAGTATGGAATAACAATATGGAAGCCCTATAAGAAAACAAGCATGAGTAAATTGGAAAGAGTACAGCGGAAATATACAAAGGGCATTCATGGATGTCAACATTTAAACTATGAAAGACTAAAATATCTGAACTTGTACAGCATAGATATCCAAGAGATCTTTTTCAGGTATATAGGGCATTTTAGAAACAACTACCTCTGGGAATGTTTGGGGTTATCAAAAAGTACTACAGAATCATCAGATAACCTATATAGAAGATTATATTGGAATGAGAAGTGTGCTAATTGGTTCTCTGACAGAGTAGTTGATGCATGGAACAGACTACCAAACTACATTAAAGCAAGTACTAGTTTAGATATTTTTAAGAACTTATGGAAACAAGTGTTTTGGTATATTGGCGAGCTAGAAGGGCATTAATGCCCATGCTTGAAATATTTGTAGATAGGTATGTATGTATGTATATTCTCTGAAGTCTGCTCAGGGTATAGAGCTACCTATGCAAACACTTCTGTGCAAAAATCCTAAACCTTCTGGACTTGGTTAGATACTGGAGAGCCACACAGATGTCCTCTCACTGTTCCTTTGTATACTGTATTTCCATTCTCTCATCCCAAACTTTTCTAACCTGTTCTTAATGATCCTTATAGTTATTTAATGCATATGGTTGACTAATTTGTTCTAGACCCAACTTAAAACTCAAACAGTGCTGATCTTTCACTTAACACCCCCTCTTCTCCCTTTCTCATAACTATACCCTGCTATCAATCACTGGTAGGGAAATCAGTCTTTAAACTTCAGTGTAGACCTCCCACTGGCCTCATCTCATTCTACTACTTTCCCCTCTCTAGTTATTTGCTCCCAATACCCTGGTTCCCTTGATAATTTTCTCAAATAAATTCCAACCCCCTTTGTCTAATTTCTATGCCCCTACTTGCAGTTTTTCCCATTGGTAAAATCCTTCTCCATTCCCATGATGGCTTAAGTTCTTAGAATAATTTCTGCTGCTTTCTAAATATAATATTCTGTATGGTTGATTTTATTCTCCTTAAGGAACTGCATCTAAAATAAACCTCTCCTTACTTCTTGAACCCTCCCCTCCCATTTCATCATTGTGCCCTTCCACATTGATTGCTACCTTCTGCTTGTGTTATTTATTTGAGTATTAAACATGTTGCTCTAAAGTATCCCTTCAAATTACGTTATCATAAACCACATCAGACAATGGGCAACAAAGTACATAGTCAACGTGATTGGAAAACTAACATTCTCCAGCAAGATGGACAGGGGAAAAAGGCTGTGATTTATGAAGCTCGCTAAATGCACCTTTGCTATTTACCAAGCATAAAATTAAAAATATAAGGAGCCAGTGATTTTGGATGCAGTTCCTTAAAGAGAATAATAAAAAAATGCAGATTATATTATATTCATAAAGTAGCAGCAAGTATTCTAAAATCTAAGCCAATACAAGAATGGAGGAAGGAGATTTTGCCAATAGAGATGACTGCAAGTAGGGGTACATGTATAGGTAATGCCTGCTGAAAAAAAAAGTTAATCTATTCACAATTGGACAGGGGAAAAAGGCTGCGATTTATGAAGCTCGCTAAATGCACCTTTGCTATTTACCAAGCATAAAATTAAAAATAATAATAGTAATACACATTTGTGTGCATATGTGTGTGTGTGTCTGTGTGTGTGTGTGTGAGAAAGACATATTCTAATCAACAGTCATTTTCTAAACAAGAAGTATGAAACTCAAATGTATGGTATACTGACGGAGTTTAATCCTCATTAATTTACCAGCAAATCAAACATTCTGTAGAGGGACACAGCAGAACTTTGCAACAAAATCAGGGACAGTTAATAGCCTGTGTGTGTGTGTGTGTGTGTGTGTGTGTGTGTGTGTGAGAGAGAGAGAGATGGGGGGGGGGTTGCAGTGTCTTGGCAAGCTATGATTTTTTTCATTCATTTGATCAAAGTAAGGCATCTGAGGTGTATTCACTCAACAAAGTGGCCCTAAAGTTCCTTTCAGATAAGCTGTGTTTGAACAGAGGAAGCACATAGGGTGTTGGTCTTTCCCTTTGTTATTTATTTTATATTTAGAGCCATTGGCAAAGAAAATAAGGGACTCAGAAATGCAAGGATACGATTGGGTATGGTAATCAAGAAAAGTTGGCTTCGTTTGCAGATGATATTTTGTACCTGATGAATCCAGAAAAGGCTGTCTCAGTGTTGTGGAACATTTTAAGACAATTTCAAGTCTTTTCAAGATATAAAATTAATGAAGATTAAAAACAAAAATGATAAACATAAATTGTACCCACACATGAATCGGTTCAGCAATAACCATACTTATGGGGGCATAAGATGAAGTATTTAGGAGTATGGATTAAAAAGGCTTCTGTTATGGCAGCTAAGGATATGTGGGAAGAGACTAAACAAAAGGTAATATAAAAACTGAGAAAACGGAAACTCTAGTAAGATACAAGCAGTAAAAATGTTTTTAGTCCTTTTAGTCTTGTAAGACAGACATACTTTTATCAACCCGAGGAGAAGTTGTGGACAACTTGGGCAAGAATTAAGTGGGATAAGATGATTCTTCCAATAGAACAAGGTGATTTAGGTTTACCTGATTTGAAAAGATATTTTAGAGCAGCACAGTTAAGTCTCATATACATAACACAAGCAGAAAGTTATTATTCAAAATAGAAAGGGATTATGATGAAGCAAGGGGGAAGTTCAAGAAATATAAGGAGACAGAGGGATTTTGGATGCAGTTCCTTAAAGAGAATAATAAAAAATGCAGATTATATTATATTCATAAAGTAGCAGAAAGTATTCTAAAATCTAAGACAATACAAGAATGAAGGAAGGAGATTTTGCCAATAGAGATGACTGCAAGTAGGGGTACAGAAAATAGGCAAGAGGGGGCTGGAATTTACTGGAGAAATCTGGCAAAGGAACCAAAATATTGGGAGCAAATAAGCAGGAAATGTAATAGAATGGGATGAGGCCAAGAAGACATTTGGACTGCAGGCTACAGACGGCTTCCCTACCAGGGCTTGATCTCAAAGAACAGGCAAGAAAGGGATAGGGGGATTTTAAGTGAAAGACCTGCTCTGGTAGAGTTTTTACTTGAATCTAGAACAGAAGCAGCTGTTAAAAAAAGAGGACAATTAGTACGGCATATAAAATATTTCATGATAACTATAAGAATCAATCAGAAGATGTTAGAAAAGATTGGGAAGAGATGCTGGAAAAGCAAGTTGCAAGAAAACAATGGAAAAATATACATATAATTTCCAGGTATACAACCAAGTCCAGAAGGTTTAGGACCTTTGCTTAGAAGTGTTTGCATGTGTATTTTCACACCCGAAGCAGACTTAAAAGAAATTTTCCCTCCGGTAGATAGCAAATGTTGGAGGTGTGATGGAGGAGAAAGTGGTAGCTAGGCATACATGTTGTTTTGAGTGTAATGAGTTGACAGATTTTAAAAATTCCTTACAGAGTATGCTATTAGAAATATTTGGTGAACAAATGGCTGCAAATAAGGAAATAATTCTTTAGAGCTGGGATTCAGGATCTGGATCACCCAGACATAGTAAGGTCTTACTAAGTTTAATTCTGCTGGCTGCCAAAAATTGCTAGAAAATAGAAATCAAAGCCTACACCAACTGTATTTGAGGTACTAAATATTATAAAAGAACTGGAAGAGGGAACGTTAGAAAAGGGAAGGAGAGTAAATTAAACAGAAGTAAATGAAAACTGTGGGAGCAATACACATATATTGTTCAGGAGGAGTAAGGTTTAAGGGAAAGCAGGAATTCATCAATTTTTGTAATGTTAGGCTGATGACAGTAGCAAAGAAAATATATGTGATGTATACAAAATTTATTTAAATGGAACAGCGTAAATGGTTTGTTTTCCTTTTCTCAATGTATGTTTGCCTGTGTCTTAAGTGATAATTTGATAAAGGTGTTTAATAAAATAAAGTGGCTATAACTGCTGAACACTTGTGTGTGCATGTATTTAGACATTAAATACATTCATAAGCTTTGTAACAAATTTCCTGTTCATGTTAAACAAAGTCCCTCATTTGGCCCTACTTAAATGTAATTTGGAGGACTGGATGGGTAACCAGAAATTCACCTGGTGGGGGGAGGGATTCCATCTGTGTCCCTCTTGGATAGGGGCAATAGATGCGGATTTTAGTGTCTGCTTGAACCAGACACCCTTGGGAACGGGTCTATATTAGGTAATTAAAGCTTTAGGAACAGTTTATTCCCTAATGTCACCATCACACTCCATGCTGTTCAACTGGGTCAGTAGAAACGGTCTCAAATTGTGCATAAACCTGTTTACCAGTCTCATCTAATACTTAGTGCAATATTCACCATGACTGTAACTTATAGGCCATCTAGGGCAGTAGCAATGCAGTAAAATATCTCTTTTTTTCAGAGCAATACATGTTCCGAATTCGTAAATTAACCATACTCTAAGATCTATAGTGTAATAATCCTAATGTTCACAATGCAATACTCAACTGTCTCTTTCTGTGCAAGGATCAATGCAATGTCTTAACCAAGTACCTGTGCAATACTAAAGTCTCATGCAAGTAATTGTTCAGTTCGAAAAGTGTTAAAATGTGTTTCTAATTATGTGCATTATTAGTCTGTCTACCTGCATACCCGTGATGTAATAGCTAGGTGTTACATGTGTAAATGTCTGTGCAAATAGTCTATATGTTGTCTGCACATTGAGTCTGGAGACAAGGAAATTCGTTCAGCTTTTGCACTTGTGTGATTTCTGAATGACAATAAAGCTTACTTTGACTTTTTGACTTCTACTTGTGTATTCTTCTGTCACCTCATGGCTTTGACAAATCTTTAAGGCTTAGCTCAATGTTAAATCATTGTTACAAAGTAAAATCTTTCTCACAGCAGCACTGGTAGTACCACACAAAAGCCTGTCCTTTATCAGCACATCTTTTAAGTCACCAAACCAACGCATTTTAACTCTGTTTCTCAGGCCAGTTATATAAACTGCAAATGTCTTTACTTGTTTCTGATCTCTCGTGCAAAACAAATGCCTCTCTAGTGTAATATTTGCCTAGGGGTTACACATTTCTCTGAACTTGCTCTTCAAACACTCAGGGTCTTCCCTTGATTCAGCTTGCACAACAACATGATGGTTTTCATCTTCTCCCTCATACACTGCAGGTGCATACATAAATGAATGCTCTCTTTCTATGGCCTCTGACCCATAGGTTTAGCAGAATGAATGTCCTGGTGCATGCATATCTGTCTGCATAAGCTGCTTGTATGAAAGTTTCGTACTTTTGCTCAAATATTATCCAATTTTCTGCAATATTCTGATCAACTACAAGTGGTTGGGGGCTTTTGAAATACGTCTGCCATATTAACACATACCAGTGAAGGGTTTTGTAAATAAGCACAAGCATACACACATGCACTTATGCCAGTATTTGTAACTTTGTTCAATGCCTTTGTGCTTCTGAATTTAACCCTTTTGGGCTTTTTGAGATAATACTAATAAACCAACCTGTAGTACCACTGAATAACTGGACTTTGCGAAATAAACTTCTTGGGCACTTTAATACTCCTGTAATATAATTTGAAAGGCTAAATGCTAAAGGCATTTATCATCATTTTGCCATAGTCATTTATCATCATTTTAAGAAACATCTCAAACAACTTTACGATACGAATGAATAACTCCCAGGCACTATAATGTTTCTGTAATGTCATCTTTTGCAAGAAATCACCTCATCAGTGTTAGAAACATATCAGATAACTGCACAATGTGAATAAATCAGACATCTCTTTGCCTTAAACTCAATAACTTTCTGAAATAATTGTACTTTGCAAATAAGTGTATACTGCACACTGAAATGTCCCCAAAAATGGCGGTACCTTGCTAGCAATTCTCTACAGTACAACAAACACTCTGGAATGGTGGCAGTTTGCGAATAGTTACATCCAGCACAATAAACTTTTTGAAATGGATATACTCTGTATTTCACGAAATAGTTGCACTTAGCACACAGTAAACTTTTCAAAATATATGCCCAGTAATAAGGCACACACTGTAAGCACTTTTACATACTTTGAGATACTTCAAACAACTGTAATTATGCCCTTGATACAATACAAAGTCATAGTTATGCCAAAATATAGAACTTTGCTAAAACACATGCAGTCCTCTTGCTTTATTTTTGCTTAATGTGCCCTTTTTGCCCTTATTATATTAATTTTGCTCTAAGCCATTTTCTTGTCCAGTGTACTATTCTTGCACTCGTTTTACTCTAAACATGCCCAATTTTTGCTTTAAGCGCACTCGTTTTGCTTTATACATGCTTGTTTTATCTTTAAACATGCTTATTTAGCTTTACTGTTAATCGTTTCATCAAATATACTTATTTTAAATATTTCCTTTTAGTTAAATTTTTCGTGCATTCCGCTTGCTTAATAGTGTGATTTGTGTCCTTGTAATGCCCCTTTTTGTCTTTTCTATCAAGTAAACAATTCGTATTACTTCTCATTACCTTTGATTCTTTTCTGGATCTTTTTGTGCTCGTTTCTCTTATTTTTTACCTTCACTGTCATCTCTGCACCTCATGGCTCCAGATTCTATTCTCTTCTATCCCAGTTCTGATACCATGTCGCTCTCCCATTTTGGACACAACAGAGTCTCCATGGGTTCTGTTCAAACAGCTTTATTTTATACAAACACATTATTTAAGTTTACTGGCTTTAACTTGTATATAAACTAACAACTGCTTTCATGCATGCTATCACTAACTGCTCTTACAAAATGGCCCTATGTCTGGGATTTTATATGTGCACATACAGTCTTGACATGCTTCTTAAAGATACAGCGCAAATCACTTGCACTCTGATCCGATCTACAATCACCAATGAATAAAGCTAACTTTTCCTGATTACCAGCTTACTGTAGAGGATTCTTTATATAGTATCCAAATTAACCCTGTTATTTCATCAGGGAATGCAAACGCTACCATTAACCTACTCACAAATTCCCAGATGACTCTATCGAAAGCTTTCTCTGCATTCAAGACCCATAAATAATAGCAATGTTTTCTTACACTCTGCTTCCCTCTGGATCATCATCATTCTATTAATGTCAGATGTCTGCCTTCCTTCCACAAATCCACAATGAACCAGATATATCTATCAATTGTGGCAACACCTTTACTATTCTCTTTGCTAGTATAGACAGACACTTTATAAAAAGAGTTATGTATTTACCGTAACTTGGCATCTGTGGTATCCAGTGTCATTATTCATCACAGATGGATCTTGAGCTCAAGCTCCTCCCCTTCCCACAATCCTTTGCTACCTTCCAACTCTTAGATCGAGTTTGCTAAATTAGTAGAAATGCAGAAGCAACTGCAACAGAAACCAAAAAACGTCTCACCAAACTCAAGCCAACTCAGCCTCGCTAGAACCCCCCAGAAGGAAGCGGGAAGGATGGTGGAAATGTGATGAATAATGACACTGAATAGCACAGATGCCTATTTACGGTAAATACATAACTCTTTATCTGATGCTAACCATGTCATTATTCATCACAGATGGGTCAAAGTCCCCAGCTACTATGTATCCTGGGAGGTCTCAAGGAAGAATATGTTGGAGCCCTGTTCCTAGACATCAAATCTAATTTGTTGTACAAAATAACAGTATGTGGATTAGATCAAGTCGCAGCAGCACAAACCGCATCAAGGGACAGTCTAGCCAAGAAGGCTGATGATGTAGCAACAGACACAGTAAAGTGGGTCTTAACTGGTCTGGATAGTTCTAAATGTCTACTAGTATAAACAGAGGAAATACTACTAGAAATCCACCTGGAAATAGTCACTTTGGAAACTGCCTGGACCCCTCTGTTTTGAGGGAAGGCCACAAAAAGCTGGCTCAACTTTCTAAACTCCTCAGTCCTTTTTGGATAAAAATGTAAATTGCCTGTGGATGTTTAAACAATGCAAGATACATTCTTCTTTATTAGGATAATTATGGAAGAAGACTGGTAGTTGAATCAATTGCTTGAGATTAGCTTCCAAGACAACTTTAGAGAGAAAGGAAGGATTCATTCTAAGGGACACTATTGTCCTTATGAAAGATCATGAATGGAGGCTTAATGCACAGAGCTTGAAGTTCTGAGACCCTCTTGGCAGAAGTAATGGGCAATAAAAAGAGCATCTTCTAGGAAGGCAATTGGATATCACATGAACCAGCTGGTTCAAAAGGTTTTTGTGTAAAAAGAAGCAAGAGTAAGTTCTGGACCCTCGTTGTCCTGTTGGGGCCTCTTGAATGGTTCTTTTTCTAAGGAGGTCTTGTACCTTGAGATAGGTCGACTCCCTCTGGTGGGGTGGTATGTCTGGGAGAAAATTCTATATTTGAAGGGGCTAGGAGAAGGGAATGAAGTAACACCTGGAAATGATTTTTAGCACCCACTGATGGGAGGTGAGACTTGTCCAGTTAATGAGTGAAGGAAGAGTTGACCCCTGACTGCCTCCAAGGCAGAACAGTTGGGCAGCACCTCAGGAGCACTGGAAGGGCTTCTCCGAGAAGGGTTCCTGGGAGCCCTGGTTCTGTGGACCCACTCTGCCCCTAGGGCAGCATCTACTGTTGAATCCCCTGCCCTGGCATGGAAAAGAGGATTTCTCGGGAGTGTCCTGAAAGGAAGACCGAGTCCTCTGGAACCAAAGCTTCTTCCTTCCCCTCTGGGTCTTAGAAAAGGACTGCTGGGGAGTAGAAAACTTGATCCCTACTCCAGAAAGAGTCTTGCCTTTCTGCTCACTATGGGTCAAAGTTTCCTTAACAGATGGTCCAAAGTGGAACTGTTAAAGGGGGAGTTAGTGAATGACACCTTGAAGGGTTCCACAAACCTGCAAAGATGAAGCCAGGCATGCCGTCGGATAGCAATGCTGGTGCCTGCCGCTCAAAAGTTGGCCTCCACAGTACTGGAGATCAGCCTCATCAAAGCACTGGCTAAAGAATTCAAAGTGGACAGCCTTGGAGAGACTAACTTAAAACTCTCTGTAGGCAAAAACTTTGACAGGGAGAAGGTAAGCTCCAAAACCAAATCCCTCTGAAGCCGGGTAAAATGGGCCAAACAAATACTTGCTCTCAGATCAAAAGCAGTCGAGGCAAATATACGCTTTCCAAAGTGGTCAATCACCTGAGACTCCCTGTTCGGGGGTTAGACCAAGGAGTTTTGCTCAGCTAGCTGCTCCTTAGTAGCAGCAGCCACCACAATGGCATCGACAGGGACCCCATTACTCCAAAAAGACCTATCCTTGGGAGGACTGAGAAACGTATCTGCTTTTTTGGCCACCTGTTCCACTGTGTCCGGCTCCTTCCAAATCCTGCTGGCAATAAGGTCCATAAGCTGGTCAGCAGGGAGGGAAACCCAGGTAGAAGATGGGCCCATCCTGAAGGCCTTCAGGAACACAGACTCCTTTGAAGATGGAGAAGACCATTCACCTCTCTGCTTCAGAACTTCCAGGATGTCCCTGAAGGAAACCTCCTCAGGCAGAAGTATGAGGGACCAGTCTCCCTCCTCCGTGAGGAAATCTCTGGGGGAATCCAATTGCCTCCTCTTATACTTTCTCTTCTGAGAGGGTTCCGCCATGGTGGGGTCAGGAGAAGACTCAGAAGAGACGGGTACCCCAAGTGGAGCAAAGCCTATGTGAAGGTGCTTGCGGGAGGGGTGACCCTGGATGAATAAGGCCTTAGCATCCAAACCAGACAACGGCTGGGGAGGACCTAGAGAAGATGGAGAGGTCACCATACTGGAGAAGGTCCTCTCTACGTACCAGAAGGCCAACGGACTGGATGAAGCCCCCCCATCCCTAGCAGCCGGGGCCACCTGGGAAGGGAGAGGGGACCTCGGCACAGCACCAAAGCCCCCAGATGATATTGGCTCAGAAGCTGTCCAGCACAAAAGCCCCTAAGGGAAGGGAACAATCTGAAAATCCAGACCTGAACCCACCCCCAAGGAACTCGCACGACCCCTCAGAGAGGAGGTGCACCCTGGTTAGTCGGCTGCCGAACAGAGCCAGCCAGGGACCCTGACAGTGTCAAGAAGGGGGGGAACCCAATACAATCAGCCACTCATTAGAAATCCCCTGGTCCTGACATTCCAAAACCTGTTGGACTGGAAGAGAAGAGTGAAGTCCTGTGGATGGGGATGGTTCCCTAGCCACATGGGCAGGGGATGGCAGAAAGCCAACTAGATTTGGGCCTTGAGGAAACTCATCCATGTCTGAGGGAAGGAGGCTTCTGGAGGATCTGGCTGAAGCTGATGAATGACCAGATCTTGCTGGGGATCTGACCTGGGATCTTGCAGCACTATGGCCCCAAGAAGGGGAGTGGCTCTGACAACTCAGATCCAACCTCCTGGAGGACAGATGAAGGTGAATCTTCAATTAAAATGGGATCTAATAGAACTGTTTGATCCCACAACCTAGTTGGATCTGAAGATTTGCAGGGCATGTCAGACGGATCTGACCAATTGGTCAGATCTGGGAACAACTTGCCCTTACTCAAATCCAAAGGCCTCCACTCCGCTGAGGCCTTGGATACAAGACTTTAATCTGAAGCTCTTGAAATGGCAGACCTCGGATCAGAAGCTGAAGAGGGTGGACTCTGATCTGGGGATCTGCGATCCGAGAGCCTCAGCTTCTTAGGAAGAGAAGAGGAGGACCCCCCCCAGGGAGGAAGAGGCCTCTTCTTAGGCTACTGCAAGGGCTTGGAAGGGGAGTCCGAGGACTGAAGACCACCCTGAGCCAAGCCCTTCAGTAAAATTTTGCATTCAACCTCCTGGTGCACTGATCCTAAACAATACAGGCATTCCTCATGCAAGTCGGAACATGTCATCTTCCGACCGCATGAGGAGCATCTTTTAACTCCAGAGGGCTTTTCAGCCATACCAAAGGAGAAACACACACACCAGCTGTAAACAACACTATCCCTAAAAGGAAAGAAACTAAGGATAGAGATAATTTTTGTCTTTTGAAAAGTACTGAAAGAAAGAAAGGGTGTGAAGCGTCAAGCACCAGAAAAGGGGGGGGGAACCTAACTAAACCCAAAGGTTGTAACCGGGAGGTGAGGTAATTCATTTAAACTATAAATGGAAAGGTTAAGAACAGAAAAGAATCCTACACAGAACAACCTCCCCTCCCCCAAAAAGGTCACTTATCTGAAAAAACTGCTAGCCTAAGCCTGGACCACGTCTGAAGCATTTCATCAGCAAATGAGATCTGAGGGTTAGAAGGTAGCAAGTGATTATGAGGAGGAGAGGAGCTTGAGCTCTGGATCTGTCTGAGAAGTTGCCGGCTCGGATCAGAGGTCAGATCCAAGACCCATCTGTGATGAATAATAACACAGACAGCATCAGATCTGTGGTTTAAAACTGAAATTGGTCTGAAAGGTATTCCATAACAGATTTCTTCCAAGATGCTGGCACTGACCTTCCTTTTAAAATATAATAAAACAAATCCTTCCAGATCTTTTGTCACTTTCTCCCCTCAACTTCCAAACTTCCACAAGAATACCATATGTGCCTTGTGGCTTTCATTGAGATGGATTATACATCACCATTTTATTTCATTGTTTCCTATCTTAATTCTTGAGTCTCATCTTCCTCTAATTTTGACATAGTTAAGTTTCCCATCAACATTTCCATTTATGCCTTTTCTCGGTTTGCCCATTCCTCTTTTTTATACAACTTTTCTTACACTTTTAAAATATTTCTGATACCTCGCTGAATAGTTTTCTTGTCTAAGGCACCCTAAGTCTGGCAACATGCCCTTCTACTTTCTGTTGCCCAGGTTGTGTTAACCTTTGGAGTTACCAAAATACTTGCTTAAAGCAATCTTTCTAAACTTATGCATATTATTGAAATATTCCTTTATTTTCCCTTTAGCACTCAGCAATTGCTTCTCTTCTTGTTATGTGGGATTCCCTTTCTTCCGCAATAATTTAACCTTTGACAACCCATCTACATAATTCCTATTTATTTTCCATCATCTCTTGTTCTGTTATTTCTACCACTTTTAAACTATATTTTCCTTTCATCCAACTCCTAAGCTACCCCTTCTGAAGAAATGCCGCCCCAATAACTCTGGAGTAATTTCCATTATTCATTCCTTAAATTCTTCTCTTTCAACAAAGTAGGAAAGCACCAGTGTCTCATTTTGACTTCATTGCTCTGCATATTTATCTTGGTCTGTATTTATTTGACATAGTTATTGGATGCATTTCAAAGCTTTTAATTAAATATTATGCCCCTGTGAAATGCAGTTTTATCGAAATACAGCCCAGTTTATTGTACCTTGGGGAATATGAAAATTCTGTCTGAGTTCCTGCTAGTAAATTCAGATGCTCCAGTTCAAATACTCTCATATATTTTTTTGGAAGTATACTTTTTTTTGTTATACTTTCCCTTTATTTCATTTCATTTTGTTAACCAGGTACGTAGACTGATCAGCAAACATTTTAAAGCTATGACCTGGGCTGATGTGGCATCATAATAAACAAATATATAGATGAATAACATCCACACATGGAATAAAAATACAAATTATATAATTTAAAAACAAACCATGATTGTACCTTTATAAATTATGCTAATCATTTCTCACTGTTGCAAACCAGGTTCCAGTCCCAACCCATAAATAATATTACATGTTGAAAGCTAATTATTTCTCCCAAAATTCAGTTAAGCTCTGTAGTAGTAGATTTATGTATGAATAAATGCCAATCTAATGTTCCTTCCCTGTCAATAATCCCTTATTACAACAAAGTTACAAATAATTGTCTTTCTTTTCTCTTTCACTATTGGAGGTCCTACTGCAATCACATACCCCCCTCGTTTTCTTTGCTCCTGATACTCTTGTTGAATATCCATTCTGAAGTCATTTTTTCCAAATGCGACTCCTGTAACATTGCTATTTGTACCAAACACTTACTATAACTCTGTACTCTGCTTTTTGTCTATTTCTGGAGTGTAAAACCAAACAATTGTAGCAAACTGGTGAAAATAAAAACTAAAAACCACAAATTCACCAGTAGGACTAGTAGACACAAGTTTATTTTCCAGGTTAAAGTAAAGTAAACTTGTGCCTACTAGTCCTACTGGTGTATTTCTGGAGTGTCACTGACATTCCATGATAGTTGATATTCATTTTGATAAGCCATTACTTGCACATGTTCTACAAGACAAGGTTTTTTTTTTTGAGCATGTGTCCAACCTGCAGCGTATATGCTCACATTTAATGCTTGGCAGGTTGCAGCTTTTCATCTCTGAACCATTGTCACATTGTTCAGAGTTTATGCTTCTAAAAATCAGGAAAATGCAAATTTAAACACACACCAACCCCTAACTACTTTTAATTTACAGCAAGCACACAGAATTGTACACACTTTCCGAAAAGGGAATTTACCCCTCCATGTTGGCAGAGTTGCCTCAAACAGAGAGCTATTCTCACAGACTTTACCTATTCTAAATGTAGGTTTAAGCAAAGGAAGTACATGATGGAGTCTGTGTTTCCCCTTGCACAGATACCATATGTCCTTGACCTATCTCTACTTCCCTTCTAGATTTGAAAAACAGCTTGCATGCTTTCAGTTAATTGATTTTTAGCTTTAAGATGATGTGCACTGGCTATCTTTAAATTAATAAATATTACATATAACAATATACAGTTTAGTTTAAGTTCTAAAGATGCAACTACTTTCAAAAGTATTCTCTCAATATCAGACTTTCATTTTATATTTACTAAACTACTTGGCAGCTCCAATTTTAATACTAATCAAGATGTTTTGTACACAAATGCCTCAGAGCACATTATTTAGCCATTTCCTGACTAACTGCCTGCAGTTGTAGATATACTGTCTCCAACTGCTGGCACTTGATGGAAAAAAGTAAGTACTAGCTTTACAAATGAAAGAAACATCTTTCAAATACTGTAAAATTACAGTTTTCATGCTTTCCATTTTCTAGTATGTTTAAGGAAAGATAATATGATCAACACACGTTTACATCTACCCTTGTAGTCCATGCTCACAACAATAAACTGCTTATATGCGGCCTTTATCTTGTTGCAATATAGACCCTAGACAAATTACAGTCAAGAAAAAGTACTTTCTTACTTTAACATCCCTAGCGTAAACAGTGCTCAGTGATCTCACACACTGCATGCTATTTAGGACTAATTTGCAATATAATATGCAATTTACTTTGGGACATTTATTACACATATTCACAAATATTTTGTGTTACTTAATATTACATTTTCAATCCTGTCATATGTCTTTATACACATTAATGACAACATGTGAATTACACTTATTTATTTATGCATTCAGTTTGGTAGGACACATCCGAGTGACACCTCCAGGTGCATCTGCAGTTAACTCCTACTGACACCTGTAGGCATCAAATGTTGCATGTTGATATTTGCATCAATAATTCCAAAACCACGCTATGTACAAGGTTTTAAAAAATTTCATCTTAAAGCTTACACAATGGCAAACTCAGCTGCATTAATATATGACCTCAGTGTAGTGTAGGTAAATAGATATTAACTGCTGGTTTTATATTAATTTATACAGATACAATTTTCATATTTTTGTAAATATCTCAACAACAAAGTAAGACAGACAGAACTCCTTAACCTCATATGAAAGCTCTTATCTAGATGAATAAAATGTTGCTGACAGTGTTGTCTGTAACTTAAGTGGTTGCTGAAATATTGTAAATTGCTTAAAAAAATATTATAAATGCAATAGTGTTTACTGTGACTTCTAGAACTTAAAGATTACTACCACTATAAAAATGGTTTCTGCTGAAGAGTTTGCCATTTATACTTCTCTCATAACCCCCTATGGTTCTAGACATATGAACATTTGTTTGAAATGTGAGGACTTAATTTGATTCTATCTAAAGGCTTAGGCACCGCCCATTGGAAGTTGCAGTGCAAACCTCCTGAACTACATTGGAGCAAATGAGTTAAAGTCCTACTGCCAATTTAGCAGCACAGTAAAAAAAAAAACTGCAGTATTATTTATGCCACTTCTCCAGAATTACAATACTCATGTCAAAACTGCATCTTCTGGAAATGACACTACAATTTTTCCATTGATTTCCTACTTTTACATTGTTACAGGTCTTCATCATTTTGACCACCCAAATACCAGTTTTGGTTCAAATCCAAGGCACTCATGATTTTTCTAGTCAGCTCCAGGGCTTTTGTCTGTCACTCAATCCCTTTCCTTTGGAACAATGGAAATATGTCACTAGCAAGTTATTTCTACAGGCTTACTGCTGTCAGAAGAATGAGAAGCAGAGGCTCTTGAGCTTGCTGGCTCATTCTATATTGGCTATAAATTCTTCAAGTGTGCCACTTATTTTAAACACTTCTGAATGCATTTATTTCTTCCTCCAAATTGTGGAAGCAATCTCCTATACCAAAGCTGAAACATGAACTTTTTTTGTAACACCCATTTTCATTTGCCTCTGATGTTCTGCCTGATATCTACACTGAAATCATCTCCTTATTAAACTCACGTGTTTATACCTATTCAAGTGCATCTGCTGCAATATGCTAACTTGCACCATACACTTTTTAATACAGTTCAGTACTTTTTTTTTTCTTTGCGTGTAAGGACATTTACATTCATGCTAAAAATGACAAGGCAGCCACTCTAATTTTAAAATTACAAAGTCAAAGTAAACAGACTACAATCAATGTCACTTCTATTTTACAAACACAGACACAGACACACACACGTGTGTGTGTGTGTGTGTGTGTGTGTGTGTATATACATATACATATATATATATATATATATATACACACATACATACATGCATATATATGTGTGCGTATGTATATGTAATTAGCATTAGCACAGTGGTAGCATTGTCGCCTCATAGAAGAGGTTCCCCAATTCGATTCTTGGCTGGGGGTGCCTTCTGTGTGGAGTCTGCATGTCCTCCCTTGCGTTCTTATGGGTTTTCTCTATGTGCTCTGGATTCCTCCCACATTACAAAGACATGAGTCTGGAGAGTTTCTCCCCAGGCCTCTGCTGAAAACTGGCTTCATTCCAAGTTGGACTTTCCTGGTTAACAAATGGTAAATAAAATAAATAAATGTGTGTATGTGTGGGTGTGTGTGTATGGGTCTAGGACAGTTCACTGAAAGCACATTTCGCTGAATCACATTTCACTGAAAGAAACGTATATGCCCTTCTCCCCTCTGGTGTGACCCTGGAGTTAGTATAAACAGTTAGGGGCGTGTGTGTGTGGGGGCACAGCCCCCCACTTCGGGGGTTGTGGGTGGCCAATTTACTATTATATTTAGGAATCTAATTTCTTTCAGTGAAATGTGATTCAGTGAACTATGCTTTCAGTGAATAGTCCTAGATCCATATATATAGGTTAGTACTAGGCTATTGGCCCTCGGGCCTATATAACCCTAGCCAAAAAGGTACCCTGGCTTTTGCCACCCAAGACAATTATTTTCCTGTGCCTATCGAGCAGAGCCACAGAAGTGATCCCCGGGGTGAATTTCCTATCTCCCATCCAATCATCAAGATTTTACTTGAAGAGTGCTAATGAGGAGCTTTGTTTGATATAGATAGGTAGATTGTTCCAGCGTACGGAAGTCTCTGGGACAGGAATCTATCCCTCCAGCATGTTCTGTTTATTGTAGTGACAAGGTTTAGGTCCATAGAGTGTGTAGCTTGGAGGGATTGGGATTTCTTTAAGTGGAGCATGTCCAACAGCTCTGGATTTGACATAGCTTTGTATGTTAGGCAGAGATCACCTCTGAGTAGGTGATATGCGACGGAGTAAAGCTGGAGTTTTTTGAGACGGTCTGTGTAGGGCATCTGTTTGAGGCTGGTAATCCTCTTTGTGAGGTATTTCTGTGGCCTTTCCAGTTGTTGTAGATGTCTTGTGAGGTACACACCAAAAGGGGCGCTGTATTCTATAATGGGTCTAATGAGTGACGAGTATAGGGGAACAATGACCACTTTTTTCCTGGATGAGAAACCTTTTGTGATGAGGTGTGCCATGCAGAAGGATTTCCTGACTACTGTGGCGATGTGATTATCAAAGGAGAGACTACTGTCCACCAGTGTCCCATGGTCTCTTATCACACTTTCGGTGTTAAGTAGACTACCACCTATGTGGTGGTTCATGGGTACAGAGTTTTTACCAAAAGGGATGACAATGCACTTTTTGGCATTGAGCTTGAGGCCATGGCTTTGAAACCAGGCATCTTTCTCAGTGAGGCCCTTTTGTAGGATGTCCACATCGTTAGAAGTTTAGATTATGGCTCCTAGTTTGCAGTCTTCTGCAAACTTCATTAGCCAAAGACCTTCTGCATTTGGTATTTACTTCTCTGAAGTACAGGCTAACAGGAGAGGACCCAGGACTGAACCCTGTGGTACTCCACTTGTCACTGGTCTGAAGTCGGACTTGGAGTCTGCTACTTTCACAGTGTGGGTTCTGTCAAAGAGCCAGTTGGCATCCCATCTTGTGACATACGGAGTTACACCTAGTTTAGTAAGGTTATCTATAATTCCAGAGTGGGGGATGGTGTTGAAAGCCTTGGTGAGATCTAGATAGGCTGTGTGAACCACCTTACCCTCACCTACGGCTTTGCTGACTGCTTCAAAGAAGTCTATCAGGTTTAGGAGACATGATCTGCCTTTTAAAACTCGAACTGGGTGGGGTCCAAAGTTTGGAGATTACCACTGTCATTGTTTATAAGTTCCATGATGATATGTTCCATAGCCTTGCAGACCAGGTTCGTCAGGCAAATTGGGCAGTAGTTCCCAGGGTCCGTGGTGGCTCCTCCTTTGTGGAGTGGGATAACCGTCACTGTTGCACCATTCAGTGGGCACAAAGCCTGAGGTGAGGCTATGATTGAACATGGTACTTAGGTGGGGTGCCAGGTTCGTTCTGTAGTTCATGTAGAACGCAGCCTGGGATGTTGTCAGGTCCCATGGATGCGGTGTACTTGGCTTTGGAGAGTGTGGTTTTCACCTGTACAGCCGTGATTACAGGAACTTCGCATTCTTCAGGTATACAGATGGGCCCTTTAGGGGTGAGAGAGGGGTAAAGTTAGCACTGAACCTATCAGCCAAGATGTTGGCAATATCAGTTGGCTCTGTTTATTTAGTGCCATTGTGCTGTAAAACTCAGAGCAGATCTGAATGTTGCCAATGAGATTCTTGACATAGCTATAGAATGCTTCGTGGTTGTCTTTAGAATCCATGGCGATTTTTTCATAACTAGCTTTGGAGGATTTTATGAGGGATCTCAGCTTCTTACTGGGGCTGACCAGGGAGTCCCTCCAATCATGGGATTTTACTCTTTTTTGCAACAGTTTCTTTCTTCTGTTGTAGAGTTTGTTTATGGCAGGGGACCACCAGATTGGCTTCCTTTTTTTGGAGGATAGCATCTTGGTTCTGTTAGGGATTGCACAATCCATGCACTCGTGTAAGTGCTTATAAAGTGCATTTGTGTAGGATTCAGCAGTCGTACCTCTATTGTCTGTCTGCATGGTTGTTGTGATGTTTGCCAGTTCTGTCTTAAGAAGTGTGATGTTGGCTTTGGAGAAATTTTTTGTGGTGGTTTCCCTAACAGGGGTATGGGTGGGATGTGGATGTCTAGGGTGATTAGCTTATGGTTGGATCTGACCAACAAGGAATTGACCTCTGGTGTGGAACACCAGTTGCCCATGCTGGTAATCACCAGGTGTAGGATATTGCTGCCCCTGGTGGGGGTGTGGATAAGTTGATCCAAGGCATTGGAATTTATGAATTCCAGAAAACGTTGAGCAAAAGAGTTGGTACATGAGTAGTCTTCCCAGTTAATGGTGTGGTAAGTTGAAATCGCCCATTATTAGGGTGTTAGGTTGTACCATAACATTTTCCAGTATATCAAGAAATGAGGAGTGGAAATCCTGGGGCATGGTGCGGGATCTGTAGCAAGCTACAATTTGGATTGCGGTCTTGCCCAGAGTTATTTGCACTTGGATAATCTCGGATGCATTATGCTGAGCAACTAGCCTGGTGGTGTGGATATCCTTACTGAATATGGACACGCCTCCACCTTTAGTGTTTCGGTCCAGATTAGCTGGCCGAAAGGTGTGGTATGAATTATAGCCTGGTAATGCAGGGGTGTTGTCTGGAGTCTTGAACCAGGTCTCTGTCACTGCGCAGATGTTGATGTTCTCCATTTTAAGGAGTGCCTTGAGTGAGTGCATTTTGAGGTTAGACTTCTAGCACTGAGTAGCATTACCCTCAGATTTTGCTTATTGTACCTGTTACAGTGGTGAATTTGTCATTTGAACCTTGCCTAAAAAAGGCACTATAGGGGTGGCAAGAGCCTTAGCCAGTAGGGCGACAGGTGGACCAATCTCTGGCAAAGCATCGTGGTCTGTCGATCATGTCACCTCAGGCAGACAGATACTGGATCCCTTTAGAATGACACCAGAAGCTTAGCCAATTGTTGAAGTCAATCATTTTGTCCTTGTACTGTGGTATGATTCTGGGTGATGGCCGGATGCTACTCAGGGCTAGGGTCATACCTGCCTGGGCTACAAGACTGGACAGCTCCTCCTCGTCTCTTTTCATGTAGTCCAGGGAGGTACATCTCAGGTCATTCACACCAACATGGACAATGACAAAGCCATATTTGTACTTGTTGTGGAGTGACCAGAGTGCGTGTGTTATGTGGCGGATCCTGGCACCTGACAAGCAGCTGCCAGTAACTTTTTCCTTGTTTAGCCTGGTGATTGGAACATCAGTGTGCCTTACATAGAGTCACCTATGACTACAGTATTGGGTACGTTGTTATGCCTTATGGGCTGCGGCTGAGTGGCACACTGAGTTTGTGGGCTGTGTGTCATTTGGGTTGTGTTGTGGAGGTGGAGGTTGCTTGCATTTCTGCTTTGGAGGTCCCTGTTGCTTGAGCAGATTTTTATTGAGAGCCTTAGAATGTAGTTGGGTGCTTTGTGTATCTATGTGTGTGTTTTGGTGGTGTAGGTTTTGAGGGACTATGTGATGAGTGTGGTGTGGTGCAAGTCTTTACCTTGTCCTCTTGACTGTCTAGTCCAGTCTTGAGTGATTTAAACTGTAGACTCATTTAAGGACCTGGGTATATGGGTAGATTCAGCTACGGGTTTTTCTAATCATATCAACCAACTGGTTAATGGTAGTTATAGAACTATAGGTTGTATAAAAAGATTTATAAAGTCTAGGAAATCAAAAATAATGAAGTCATTGTTTGTTAGTTACTTTAAAAATAATGAAGTCATTGCTTGTTAGTTACATTAGACCCAAACTTGAGTATGGCATAACAATATGGAAACCCTATAAGAAAACAAGCATGAGTAAACTGGAAAGAATATGACGGAAATATACCAAGGGTATCCATCGATGTGAAAATTTAAGTTATTATGAAAGACTAAAATATCTGAACTTGTTCAGTGTCTCTTACAGATATCCAAGAGATCTTATTCAGGTATATAGGGCATTTAGTGACACCTACCCTCTGGGAATGATTGGGGTTAACAAAAAGTACTACAAAATCATGAAACAACCTATGTAGAAGATAGGAATGAGAAGTGTACTAATTGGTTCTCTGATAAAGTAGCTGATGCATGGAACAGACTACCAATTTACATTAAAGCAAGTACTAGTTTAGATATTTTTAAGAAAAGACTGGATACGTATGTGGGAACAAGTGTTTTGGTATATTGGCAAGCTAGAATAGCATTAATGCCTGTGCTTGAAACATTTGTATGTATGCATATATGTAGCCTTGAAAAAGAAAATACATTCATAACATTATGTTTAGTACATTCTGAAGTTAAAGCTGTTGGAGAGATATTAAGCTTTAGCACTGTATTTTTTTGTTCCCTTTTTAACCTTCCATTCTCATAAAACTAGCCTTCATTGTTGTTCTAAGAGTTAAATATTTTCTCTCTCAGTGACACTAAAGGTCACACAGCACAGTAACTGTATATCTCATTATCATCCTCATTATCTTGAGTGCATCAGTTTATTTTTCAATTATCATTTGATTAAGCCTGAGCTTCTAGATCTGTTTCTCCCAACCAAGGCATTTAAGAAATGCTAGACAGTTTTCACAATTAGTCTTTACTTTTAGTTTCATTTTCTACCCATTTAACATGAAGAAATTAAGAAAAAACATAGCCTTGGCTAACTAAATATTCTTTAGTCTACTTTTGCAAACTTATATAAAAAGAGAATGCTATGGTTAATTTTTACATTTATGTAAATAAGTCATACACATTCTCAATCCAACCCCAGCAGCTAGAGCTGTCCTATTGGCATTCAAGTCAATTAACTTAGTTGCTTTAAGCTGTATACTATGTATTGCAATGTTTATGCTTTTACCCGTTACATTACAAACATTTTTTATACTATATTTTATAATATAAGCGTACTTAACAGAAACATTTTTAAAAGTTGAAAAAATTTTACTTACTGTTTTCTTTCCTCCATTCACTTCCTTAACAGGCAACAACAGCATAAGTGGAATTTTCTATAATTTCCACACCAGTTTGAAATAGCACATAAGGCTGATGTTTCACAGTTCTATTATTTTCCAAGTTTACCAATACTCCCATAATCAACACTTTCTCATCATACAATTTTCAAGTTCAAATGTCAGCATCTTCTGTTAGACTTTTTCCACTTTTCTACCTTTTTTTTGCAGTGCAAATAACTGATTAGAATCTAAATTTCTTATTATTGTCTGGTTAAATTTTGGACCTCTCTGCTCCTGACACATTTTTGGTTGAAATAAGGGAAAGGGCTTCACATGCACAGTCTCTCTTTTACTAATTACTTGCAAACGGTGAGAAGGCGCAGTCACCAAACTCTGGTGACTGGAACTTTCTCTCCTCCAAAGCCTGAACTGCCTCCATATACATTTTCAGACCACTGGGTATAGCAGTTTAAATTTCACCCTAGCTTCATGACAACAGTCAATGACTAGGATAAACATACTCCTGTTTTGTTTAGTATAAGGTGAAAAATCCTTTTCTTCAAACACCCCGGTATCACCAATGGTCAGCATCTTCCCCTTTTTGGCATAGCTTTGTTAGAAGCAGCTCCTTATAGTAGTATAACTGCATTTTAACCAATAAGGGTCTCAGCTGTTTTTAGGAGGCTGACGTTGGAGCAAAGACACTGTTCTCTGGGTTAACAAATCCTCAGCCAGTCCAGTTATTCTTATCTGTACCTTCCTAAAGTTAACAGTTTTTACACCCCCCCCCCAACTTCTCTGGTATTTCAGAGAACTTCAGGTTCTCTCATTGTGCTCTGTCTTCTACATTTACTTTTTTTTTTTTTTTTTTTTTTTTTTAAACAATGCTTCATTTTCACTGGAAATGGGGTCAGGATTTGCAACTTTAGGCTCAAATACAACATATTTTACATATAGAACTCTAAGAGTAAAGAGTACATTATGAATATCAGCAATGGAAAAAAAAAAGATTCTGCATGAAGAAGGTGAGAAAATTGTGGAATAACATTACAGAATGTCTCGTGGTTTCAGTAAGTGGACACGAAAAATGCACTGGAAAAACATTAAGCCCACCTTTTGTTGGATGCAAGACAAACAATTTTCTATACAAAAGGTTGCTAGCAAGAATCCACAGGAAGAGAACCAGGCAGACTGTGTGGGAAAAATATGCTTAACTGCAGCTTCACTTTATGCTAATTTTTATTACTATACTCTGTGCTGGAATAATTGCACATTTTACTGAAAACTACTTGTTGATGAACCATTGCCCTGAATGTGACTTTTGAGGATATTACATTAAGTGAAGGGGTGCAGATGGTAAAGCTCACTTTAACCAGGGCCACTAAGTAATGCTTTTAATTACTGAATCTCAAAAGAATTATCCATGCATGAAAAACTCTTCAGTAAAAACATACCATATCTTTTTGTTGGATAAGATCCAGACTATTTTTTAAAAAAATCATGTTGATATGCAAACCAACAAAATAAATTTGCATCTGATAACAGAGATATCCAGAAAAGATGGCAGACTTACCACTGTGTAAAGCCATTGGTTAGATTATCAGTTGACAGATCAATCAGAACCTGAAACAAGACATGATGACATTAAAAATGCAGTTAATATGAAAGCACTCGAAAGAAAAAAAATCAATAAAAAAAATTTTAAAAAGTCAATTCCCAGCTGGGTTACAGGTTAGACAAGCCAAGAATGGTTTATTGGCAGTCAAGAAAGAACTAAGCCAAGTGAAAACAACAGCCAAGCCTAGGTTATAAGTTACTATGCAGAAATATGCATTGCATTTACATCTTTAACACTGCATGAACTGGGTTGACAAAATAAAATGCTTAATTTACACTTGACTGGCTTTGCCAAAATGTATCTGTCAAGTGAATAAAGCCAGCCCTGAAGTTTGAGCCAGGTCTGGCTTGCCCAAATTGTCTTATTACTATACTATACTTTTAGAACTACTACTTACATTACCCCTTCTTTATTGTTACAGTCCCCCCCAACTATGTTACCTTTATCCATAGCCCCCATTCTATCTTTTCTCATAATTTATGCTCCTTCTGGTTTATCCTCCTTTGCTCCTCTCTTCCACTTTCATTCACCAAAGTCTATTGTGATACTTGTATTCCCGTAAGATCCAGCTAATCTTTTTATTACTATCTGTAGCCTGAAACAGGAAATAATTTCTGTTGAGCATGCAATCTCAAGTCAAATTTTGATAGCTTCTTGATATAACCTATAAATCATGTTCACATATATATTATGTTTGGTTTGCCATCAAAATGTCAGAAGACAGTCACACAAACTTGGAAGGTTGACTATCACGCTTCCAAGGTGTCGTAACATCGATTTTTAAATGTTTGAATCCACAACAGCAAATGCACACTAGCATTCACTGTTGTGGATTCATCATTTTGATTGGTGATCGCACTATAGTGGGGATCAGGAAATTTACCCTTTCCCTCACTGTAGTGAGATCTCAGAGTTTGCATATATAAGTAGCGAGGGTGTGGGGGTGTCCCCCCCTGCAAAACATTAGTAGGACAAAACCAGACGTCCAGGTAGTTTCCATGAAATCAATATTCCAGAGTTGCCGACTTTCTTAAATTACCCTTTTTTGTTCGGATTTTACGACATTTATAGCTGGGTAAGTAATCACTAGCACAAGTTTTTTGCAAGATTTTGTTACTAAACCATTATGTTTAATATATATATATATATATATATATATATATATATATATATAGAGGCAGTTTATTATACAAATGGAGTATACAATGGGAGATGAATCATCACACCACCATATCCTGCTTAGCATTTCTTTGTGAAGATTTTTAAGATTTTAACCCCTCAGTATGAGTATTCATGGTGCTGTTAATTTTGTGAAGGTGTAGGAGATCAAGGAAAACATGGTCCTTCATGTCCCTAAATGTTAAACACAAATCACCACAAAGGAGTCTATAAGAAACAGAGTATAATGATAGGGATTCAAATCTGTTTCAGGTCTATGATCTTTTTACCTCACAATCATTGGATATTTTAGTTGTGCGATGTGTTTAGACAAATAAACACTAAGGGAGGCACTGTATTCAATAATTACTCTGATAAAGGATGATAAATTAATACCGGTGTTAAAAAAGTTGTAATTTAAGACACAGAATAACATACATTAATATAAAAGAAAATAAATCATATTAATATGTTTCCAGCTACATAAATTATACATCATATATGTTCTTTTTTTATTAACTACCATCAGTCCAACATTACATAAATTGCTCAATTATTTCCTTCCCTTAAATCTCTCTACTCCTCATGAAAATTATTCTACATGTATTGGTCTCAAAATTTCCATTTATTTCTATGTAATCTGCTCTTTCCATTCACTAAAGACCATACTTCCAGTTCTTTTAACTCTGTTAAAATGTTCAATACTTCAGAGTTGGTTTAGACTTCAATTTCCTTTTTCTAGTAATTGCTTGTTTGGCAGCCACCAGAATTAAACTCAACAAGGCCTTACTATGTCTAAACAATTCAGATCCTGTGTCCCAGCTCAAGAGAACAATTTCATTAGTTACATTTGTTTACTCACCCAATATTTCAGGTGGAGTACTCTGTAGGGAATTTTTTAAAATCTGCCAACTCATTATACTCACAAAATATATGTTCCAAGTTACCTCTTTTTACCCCATCACACCTCCATGTGCCACCTACCTGAGGAAAAACTCTTTGAAGTCTGCTTGGAGTATAAAAATACCTGTGCAAACACTCCCAAAATCCTAAACATTCTGGACTTTGTTGTATACTTGGGAGTCATATATATGCCCTTCCACTGTTCCCTTGTAAGTTGCTTATGAAGTCTCTCTTCCCAATCTTTTCTATCCTCCTCTGATTGATTCTTACAGTTATTTTACAATATCTTAAATACCCTACAAATTATCCCTTTTTTAACAGTAGCTTCTGTTCTTGGCTCAACTAAAAACACTACAAGAAAAGGCCCTTCACTTAGAATTCCCCTATTCATTTCTCTTTGCCTATACTCTTATAGCAATCCTAGGTAGGGAAGGCAGTAGCTTGCAATCCAAATATCTTCTTGGCCTCATCTTATACTATTACCTTTCCCTCTCTAGTAATTTGGTCACAATACCTTGGTTCCTTTGCCAGTTTTCTCCAGTAAATTCTAGCTTTCTCTTGCCTATACTTTGTACTCCTACTTGCAGTCACTGGGAAAAAATATTCAGAAGCATACCTCTCAACCTGTCAGTGCATAAAAGCTGGACAAAACCCCTAAAATAATGGGGGGGACAAAGGCCCTGAAACAAGAGAGAATTTTAAATATTGCTCTTCTAAAGTTAGAAAGGTCTAGAACAACAGGAATTGTGCACTTTCTGAAGGATATGAAGTCTGAAACTCAAATGTATGTAATTATGTAGTGACTGCAATCCTCTGTGATTTGTCAGAAAACCACAACTTTTATGATGAACAGACCAACAGTGATAAATCTGGACATTTTGCGAAAATCTGGACAGTTGAGAAGTACATTCTGAAGATAGGTGGATACAACAGCTGAATATCACCCCTGCCTCCTGTCATTCATTGATTGATTGATTACTGGGATAAATTTGCTCCTCATCTGCCTGCTGTAAAGTGAGTAATCATTTTTCACAAACACTTTGCTGTCTCCAGTTTTTAATAATTTCCCTTCTGTCATGATCAACTCTTTTCTGCTGCTATAATGGATCCTTAACAATGCGGGTCTTGACTGCTTTCTCGTGGTCAGGTTGGAACATACACTCTGGGTGCCCTTTCAATTAACAAATCCTGCTATGGAATACTAGTCCAGTTGCTTTTTTGTGGTTTCATAAAATTAATACAGACTGTTCCTTCAAGTTTCTCTAGTACAGCAGAAAATCTCAGGTTTTCTCTGCATGCTCTGTCTTCTAAAGTTTCCATTTTTTGAAAAAGCTTTTCCTGAGAAGCCTCGTAACTCAGCCAGCCTTTTCTTCATTTCACCATCTGATTTTTTTGCAGATTTATCAATTTATCTGAACAGCTACTTAAAGCTTTTTAATTTTTTCCAGCCTATTGTTAATTGAGTCGATACACTCCTTATATGCTTCATCTATTTTAATCGTTTTTGAGTATTATTGATTTATTTTTTCCTCTAAATAACTGGAAGACATCTTTTATACCAACGCTGAAACCTGAACTGCTTTTTTGCTGAACAGCTGCAGGATTCTTTCCAGTCAGTGTTTCCTCTTTACCTTTTCTAGTTGATTTTCTTTCAGGTTCTCCATCAAATTTCTTATGTGCGTGCATCCAGAAAGTGCACTTACCAGCCAGTAACTGAATTTTACAGAAGCTGACAGAATTACTAGCTCTAATTTCTCAGTTTCTTTTTTTTTTCACAATGGAAGAGTTGAAATGAAGCTGTTGATCAATGTGCAGGCATCTTGGAACTCTGTAAGATAACTTCTTTTGAAGTATAAAAGGTGACTTAAGATATTTGTTCAGCCATATAAAGGGGCTGTCTGTCTACTGTTGCACCAACATGGTCACAGGACAGGAAACTGTCAATGAAGGGTACCAAGATCTCTGAACACCGAAGCAATCTGGAGAGGGACACCGCCTTCTATGATGCAGGGAACAGGATAGTCTTCCAATATTAAACTTAACAATACTGCATTTTTTAGCATTTAGTTTAAGTCCATTTTTCTTTACACTACTTACCTGCAAATTCTAGATTAAGCTTCAGTGAAGTGGTAATGGAAGGAAGATATCATTTGGAAATTTGGAATCATCAGCAAAATTAATTTAGCTATAGGATGGGGTTACTGGTTTGAAGGTCAGAGAGACAGAGGTACTGAATGGCAAGGATTCCAGTGGAAAGACCTGAGGGACACCACTTGTTATGATTTCATTTCCTATGGTGGTGCCAGCTACTTTAACTGTATGCACTCCTTTGGGCAACCAGTTTGCTACCCACCTCACGATACAACATTTTTTACACTTGGGTATTTGAGGCTATTAAAAATACCATCATGAGAAATTCTACTTATGGTTTTAGTCAAATTGAGGCATGCTGTGTGAACACCATGGCTGCTATCCACAGCTTCTGTGACCTATTCAAAGAAGTTTACTTGGTTGATTAGGCATGGCCTACCCTCGATGAAGTCAAATTGGTGAGGTTCCAGAATAAGACTGCTAGGTACATTTATAAATTTGAATATGATGTGTCCCGTGGTTTTGCAAATCAGACTAGTTAGGTAATTTTCTGTATTTATCAAGGTCATACGTAGGGCCACATTTGGATAAGGGTATTAAAATGGCCATTTCCATGTATCAGGAATGTACCCAATGGTGAGGACTTAGGTTTAAAACGTTTAGAGAGGCTCTAATAGGGTGTTTTCAACACTAGCTGATTAAACATCCAGGATTATTGTAGGCCATAGATATGGTATTCCTGTCTTTGAAGAGGGTGGTTATAACTTGATACATCTTTGGAAGGACTGGGACACTGTGGAATTTCTATGACTGTAGTTAGTGTGAAATCAGTGCTATATTTGCCAAGATATTGGTACTGTAGAGGAGCTAACAGCATTGTTGAGCACTGTTTCTTAGTGTCCTGATGCAGTTGAAAAAATATCTGTAAATTATCCTTGATTCCTGTTGCTATTTTTAGTTGTTTTGCTTTGCCCTTCCAAATAGTGAGTTTCAGTCCTTTACTGAGTTTCTTGAGTCATTTAAGTGGGCAGCCTGACATCTGTTGAAGACATTTACTCTTTTTTCTCCTTTATTATAGAGTTCCAAAGTGGTTTATTTTTACATTTTCAATTTTATTAGTTCCTATTAGGGACTGTTTTAACTATATATCTTAGTAAATGCTAGTAATACACATGTTGTTGCTGCGGCTGCTGACGTGTGTGTGTGTGGACGAGCGGATGTACTGCAAAGGAATTTTGAAAGCTCAGGATGGAGTTCTGAGAGATTTACATTTTTAATCTCCTTTAACTCAGAAGTGTTCAAGAAGGATATTTTTAAGGTTTTGGGAGAGGAAACTGAAGCTTTGTAACTACAATAGGTGAGGTGCAGAAGGGGACTATGTTAAGATGATTCCAGGGAGTCTGCATTTATTAGGTCAGGAAGCCATCGGGCATGCTTACTATTAGAAGTCTAAGTCTTTCAATTAATAGCTGGATAACAAACTCCATCACAAAATTATTGTGATTTGTGGGCAAATTCAGCTAACACATTTAGAAACTATGGAAGGTCATCAGAGGGCATGGAAGGTGATTTACAGCAAGCTATGAAGTGGTACCTTATCTTGTTTAGAGGAATTCAGACTTCAGAATGCTCTATTTGAGGGTTGTCAGGAATCTTTCTGGAAATAAAAGTGTCTCTGACAAAAACTGATGCTTCCTTGGGTTGCAGAAGCCAGAATACAAAAAGTACAGACCATCTCTTATGAAGCAATTAGGCCCGTCATTTATCTCATCCCAAGCTGACACATACTTAGTTAGTGATCTTTTCTTTAAATCAGGGTATCATTCTGGGAAATAATAGAATTACTCTCAGGACCAGAGTCTTGCCTGCATTCAACATATACATATTGAGATCCAACAACCTCAACATACATGGGTATGACATTGTGCATACAGAGGTGGTAATGGGCTTTTGTGAGTTTTACCAATTATTTCTTTGGTTTAGAAGGTGGCCTCATGGGTGTGCAGATATTACACTTCTTCCTTTCAAAGGCTAAGAAATAATGTTTTCTGAAAACAAAGTGTTCTCTACATCTGGGAGAGGAATAAAAATAAGATACAAACAGCACTTGGTGTAAGTAAAAGCACCATGTGTCTTAGTATCGCTACCTTTATTGTAGGTCAATTGAAGCCCGTGAGTGTAACTGTCAATCTGTGGTGAATGTTTCCATTAGGAGTGTTAAACTTTTTTTTTTTTTGAAGATGTACATAGTTTTGTGTGTTTGTATTAAATTAATAGGTTTTGGGGTTGTGTTTGCCCTTTTGCTTTTTTTTTTTTTCATTAAAACAAAAAGTTTTGTGAGACGTGACATAGGTTCAAATTGATATGACAAGAAACTGTATAAAAAAGATCTGCCAAACATTATGCATATAACACAAAAACTGAAACTAGACATTTAAAAGAAAGCCGTTATACATAACAGGTAGGAATAACAACTTCTTAGCATAATTGCAACACTTTCCACATCATCTCTGAACATTAAAGGTCTCACAGGTATATGCAAAAAAGAAAGAGTAGTGAACTATATTAAGAAGTGTAGAATGCAAATAACTACGCTACAGGAGGCACATTTGAAACTGAGCATGTGAATTTGATAAAGAAAGGATTTCAGGATAGTTATTCAGTAGAATATCCAGGACAAAGGAAAAGGGGAGTATTTATATTAACTGCTAGAGGAAATCCAACAGTGATAGAAGAGAAAAACAAATACTGGTAGATTTGTAGTAGTAAGGGGCTATTGGCAAGGGAGGATGATCACACGGACATGCATTTATATTCCACCTAAAACTACTACAGTGGATCTAAAAATAACTGTGGGGGAAATCAGCTTTCAGCAAGGAATATTCTTTACAGGTGGGGACTGGAATTTAATTTGCAACAGTGAGGCTGTATCTGGGGGGCTAGAAGGTAAAATACAACAGGGTAGAATTTTGAAGAAATTTATAAAGGTATGAATTTAGAAGTAGAAACATGTAGAGAATTTACATATTTTCCCCAAGGTACAAAAACTTTGTAGGCTAGACAGAAATGATATTTCACAATAATAAGCACATTTAATTGAAGTTTTGATACGCATGTAATAACTATATCAGATTATGCTCCAATAATAGCTAAAATAAAAATGTAAGGTAATGAAATAAAAATTAAAACACTTTCACTTCTCCACTTATCTTTTAAACGGTTATGAATTTAAGAAATGGGTAGTGGAGTTATTAGGGAAGATGATAAAAAATTCAGAAAATATAGCTAGGAAGTGGGATAAAATTAAACTAGAGTTTAAAAATAGGGTAGCCATAAAAGAAAGAAATATGGTTAAGAAGTAACAATAATTATTTAGAGAGATAAAGGCTGAAGTACTGCAAAATGGGAGGAATCTCACAGAACAAGAAGAGGTGCAATTGCTGAGTGCTAAAGAGAAAATAAGGGACTACCTGGATAATATGCATGAGTTTAGAAAGACTGCTGTTAAGCAACTGATTTTTTGATAACTCCAGAGCACAAAAGCTTTTAGTGCAACAGCTCAGGCAACAGAAAGCAGAAAGGCTTCTTGCCAAGCTTAGGGGAACCTACAAGGAAAATAACCAGACATCATGTAGAGGTGCTAGAAATATTTTGGAAATTTTACGAAAATCTGTATAAAGCAAAATGCAGAAAAAAAAGAAAAGTACAAACTAAAATGTTTATGGAAGGATTAAATAAGTCAAGGTTAAAGGTAGATGAGGCTCAATTATTTATAATTAGGATAGGAGTAGATTAGATAAAAAAAAAAAGGTAACGTATAACCAATCCACAGGAAAGATGTGAGAAACATAGTATTCCTGTAGAAGTTTGGAAGCTAGGAGACAAGACAGGGATGAAGATCTGGAATGCTTTATACACCAGTATTTTAAGAGGAGGAGAAACACAGACATCCTGGAAGAAAGCTGTGATGGCTGTAATACCCAAAGATGATAAAGACCTATGAGATCCAGCTTCATTTAGGCCCATTTTGATTCTAAACAATGATTATAAAGTGCTTATTTCTCTAATGGCTGAAAGAATGGCAAAGGTGATGCCAAAATTGATAAGACATGGATCAATGTGTTTTTTTGTGGAGGGGAGGTAAACATTTGACAACATTAAGAGAACAATGATGATCCAGAGGGAAGTAGAATGTAAGAAAATACCACTGTTGGTGGTGCGTCTTGATGCAGAGAAAGCATCCGATAGAGTAAGCTGGGATTTTATGAGTAGGGCACTGACACAATAATAAGGTTACTTAGAAGGATGCAAATGGGATCAGAGGCAAAACTTGAAGTGGGGGAGTTCCTCTCTGATAAGTTCTGTTTGAACAGAGGAACCAGGCAGGGGTGTCCTCTTTCCATTTATTATTTGCATTATATTTAGAACTACTGGCAAAGAAAATGAGGGACTCAGAAATTCAAGGATATAATTGATATGGCACTCAAGAAAAAATGGTTTTTATTGCAGTTAGTATTATTTTATACCTGATAAGAACATTTCAGTGTTGTGGAACATTCTGAGACAGTTTCAAGTCTTTTCGGGATACACAATTAATGAAGATAAAACAATGGCAATAGCTGTAAACTATGTACCCACACAAATTGATTCAGCAATACCCATACTTACGGAGGGAATGATAAAATTAAGTACTTAGGATTCTGTTATGGCAGCAAAGGATATGTGGGAAGAGACCAAACAAAAAGATAATACAAAAACTGAGAAATTCAAAGCTCTGTTTTATGGATATGGATAGCAAGATACAAATTAGTGAAAATGCTTTCAGTTCCTTTAGTTTTATACACACGTCAAGCATAGTTTTATGAAACAGAGGAGAAGTTATGTACAGCAATTAATAAAGAGTTGAAGAATTTTATCTGGGAGGGGAAGAAGGCAAGAGTCAAGTGGGACAAGTTGATCATTCCAATAGAACAAGGTGGTATGGAATTACCTGATGTGAACTGGTATTTCAGTGCTGCACAGTTACCGCTCTTATACATAGCACAAGCAGAAAGCTATAATTCAAAGTGGAAAGGAATGCTGATGGGTTGCGGGAGCTCAAGAAATACGGAAAGACTGGTATTTTGTATGAATAACAATAACCAGACAGATTATAGTCATAAATTAGCAGAAGGTATTATAAGAACTAAGCTAACACAGGAATGGAGGAAGGCAATTCTGATGATAGGGATGACTGCAATTAGGGGTACAGAGAATAGGCAAGAGGGGGTTGGAATTTAATGGAGAAAACTGGCAAAGGAACCAAAGTATTAGAAGTTTAGAAGCAAATAATTAGAGAGAAAAAGCTAACAGAATGGGAAGAGGCCAAGAGTACATCTGGACTGCAGATTAGAGATTGTCTTCCCTATTGACAACTGATATCAGGGTATAGGGAAAGAGAAAGGAATAGGGAGATCCTAAGTGAAAGATCAGCACTAGTAGAGTTTATAGTACAATCTAGAACTGAAGCTGCTGCTAAAAGGGATAATTAATAGGGCATATAAAATATTGCATGATAACTACAGGAATCAATCTGAGTAGGTTAGAAAGGACTGGGAAGAGAGAATAAATAAGCAATTCACAAAGAAAGAATGGGAGGATATATGACTGGCTCCCAAATATGTAACAAAGTCTGGACGACTTAGGATTTTTGTTTGCAAGTATTTGCTTAGGTATTTTTAGATCCCAAACAGACTCCAAAGAATTTTTCTTTTGGTAGATTACAAATGTTGGAGGTATGATGGGGGAGAAAGAGGCAATTGGAAACATATTTTTTGGAAGTTGTTGATCGCGTGATCAGGATGTAAGAGAAGAACATTTGTGGGATCTGTTCAAGCTGCTTTGTTATGTACAAACATCAGGAATGAGGCAATAACTTTAACTTAGATAAACTTATAAACAAACTGACCCTCTCTCTCTCTCATATAAATGCTCACTCTTTGGCTGCACTCTCAAAATGGCACTGAAGTTAGCACATGCTTGCTATTTATATGCATGTGCTGTTCTTGGAAATGCTTCTTAAAGGTACAACACACATGCATATTCTACATTCTCCCTCTTTGAGAAATGAATCGTACTTCATTGACGACATTAATTCGTCATTATCAGCCCCCTTTTTCCCATTTTTCTACATGGGGTTGGGGTATCGTGTTACGTGTCACCAACTTTCTCGATTTAGTGCCACACTCCTGCCTTCTTCAACACTCATGCCTGACTGTCGCAGATCTTCTTTCACACAATCCATCCACCACTTTGTTGGATGTCCTTGCTTCCTCTTACCTTCTTCCTGTCTGTCCCAATCTTCTTCACCAGATTGTCTTCTGCTTTTCTACACATGTGCCAAAACCACCGTAATCTGTTCTCTTTGATCTTTTCTGCAACTGGAGCTACTTTGGCTTCTGCTATTATGTCCTCATTTCTTCATTTGTCTCTCAGTACATCCCTGTCACCTTTCTCAGGCACTTCATTTCCACCGCCTCTAGCTTCTTCAACTGTTCTGCCTTTACTGCCCAGGTTTCTGTACCATACAGTAGTACTGGTCGCACCACTGTCTTGTATACCTTACTTTTCAGCTTCTTTGGCATTCTTCTGTCATAGACTACACACCTGATACTCTATATGCCAGTTGGCTGCAGCCCCTCTGATTCTAGCTTTGACCTCTTCATTCAGACTACTCTTCTCCTCAACTATTCCTCCCAGATACTTGAAACTGTTTACCTGTTCCACTATTTTCCCTTCTATCTCTATTCTCAGCTTCTTCCGATTTCCCCAATTTGCTGCCATGACCACTGTCTTATCTGTGCTTAGTTTCATCCCATGTGCCTTCAAATTTGCTTTCCATTCTCCTATCCTTTGCTGAAGTTCTAGCTCAGAGTCTGCCTGTACTGCCACATCGTCTGCATACAGCAGCTTTGTTGATCCATCCCCTCCAACCTGTTTGCTAATGTAGTCCATCACCAGTATGAACAGCAGTGGGCTCAGAGCTGAACCCTGATGTACACCCACACCCACTGGGAACCCCTCTGTGAGGCAGAACACTGTTCGTACTTGAGTCATTGGGTCCTCGTACATAGCCATGTTTCTGGGACTTCAAACCACCGCAGTACTGCCCAGAGCAGCTTTTTTGGGACCTTGTCATATGCTTTCTCCAAGTCTAGGAATACCCAGTGGGACTCTCTCCTCATTTCTAGCTTCTTCTCAAGTATCTGTCTCAATGCAAACATCGGGTCAGTTGTGCTGCATCCTGATTTGAATCCAAACTGCTCATCTCCCATCTTACATTCTACTACTCTGCAAATCCGTTTATCAATCACCCTCTCCAGAACTTTCATGCAATGTGATAGGGGTTTGATACCTCTGTACTGCCCACAGTTGTGGATGTCCCCTTTGTTCTTGTACACTGGCATGAGTATGCTTATTCTCCAGTCATCCTGGGATACTTTCTCTTCACACTGCTATTAGTACCCTCAGGAGCCATTTCTCACCTACCTCACCCAGTATCTTTATCATATTTGCTGTGACCTCATCTAAGCCTGCTGCTTTCCCTGACTTCATCTTCCTTTGTACTGTTCTTACTTCTTCTAGGGTGGGCTCCTCTTCTTCTCTCATTATAGGCGGTTTCTGTGGCAGTACAGCTTCTGTGGGGTTTTCTTCATTCAGAAGCTGCTGGAAATACTCCTTCCATCTGCCTTTGATGTCCTCTGGGCTGCTGAGCAGGTTGTTGCTGGCATCCCTTATGAAGGGTGTCTGACTATCTTCTTTATCTTTCTGTCTTTGCCTTGCAATCTGATATAGTTTCTTTGTGCCCCTTACTGAGTCACTTTCCAGAAGCTGGTACAGTGCCTCCGATACCCTATTCTTTGCTATTACAACTTCTTTCTTAGCTTCTTTGTCAGCCAACCAGTATTCCTTCCTAGCCTGGTCAGTCTTTTCTGTCTCCCACTTCTTCCTACACTCCTCCTTTCTTTTGATGACTTCCTGGACTTCTGCATTCCACCACCAGCTTTCCTTGTGTACCTTTATTTCCATACCTGGCTCGGGCACATATCTTTTCTGTAGTCCTAACGCATGCTGTTTTTAGGCACTGCCATTCTTCTTCAGCTCCACCTATTTCCTCCTCTTCTTGGGGTTCTAGAGCCATGAGTAATTCCTTGAACTGTTGTACCTTTTCCTCCAGTCAACTTTCAGGTCTTCAGCGTGGTCTCTGTTGACCTTAGAGCCTTGCCGACATTTACTGACATGCAATAAATACAAGATAGTTCTTAGACATGCAGTTATATAGAACTAGGTACATACAGATAACTATGTCCAGGTTGCTGTGTATTTCACACTACATCTGGAGATTCGACCAAATCGTGTGACATAGAATTCAGAGTTAGGTCTAGCAAATGGGACTGTGTCTGCTGAATGTTCAACCTTGGGGACATCAGGAACATCATCATAAGTAGTAATGGAAGTTGAGACATGTCCTGGAACAGGAACATTGTCTGGACTGCTCTGAGATCTAGAGTCTGTATCACAGGAACAATGCTGCGATATCGGTTCTGATACAGGAAGATGATGTCTGCAATTTATCCTGTACTCTACACCCTCAGATTCCACAAAATAGGATCGCGGCTCGGTTCATAAACCTGTTACTTAACTAATCTGGTTGAAACCTTTTGCCATTTGTATCCTCACTGCCTCTTCTTTTTTCAATGGACGAAGTGATCTGCACATTTTATCATAACTAGACTTTTGAAAAGAACGTTTTCTGAGTAGTTGGGCTTTAATTGCTCTGTTGTTTTTAGCTTTAGGCCTCAACAAACTGGAACTGATAGGCAAGGTTGTTCTGGTTTGCCTAGATAAAAATCTGAGCAAGTGAGCTAAGTATATCGCTAAGGGGTATGTTTCTGAGATTGAGAAAATTCAAAAAGATGTCGGTATTATCACACTTTGATTTCTCTAGTAATTGCTTTGCACTCTGTACTGCACGTTCAGCTAGACCATTTGATTGTGGCTATTCAGGACTACTTGCAACATGTATAAAGTCCCATTCTCTTGCAAATTTCTGAAACAACTGACTGGTAAATTGCATACCATTGTCAGAAATAAGCTTATGTGGACTACCATGGACTGACAAATGAAGTTTCAGCTTGGTAATAACAGCAGTGGACATTAGGTTAGGCAACAAATCAATCTCAAATCAGTTCAAATAAGAGTCAACCAACACTAAGTAATGCTGACTGTTCCACTTGAATATGTCAGTGGCTACTGTTGACCAAGGTAGTTCAGGAACTTGACTTAGCTGAGGTGGCTCTTTTTGCAGATGCGGTTTAGTACTATTGCATACTGAACAAGATGAAAGTACTTTGTCAATGTCTTTCTCTGGAGAAGGCCAAAATACTTGTCCTCTTGCCCTTCGTTTTCGCAGATTCTGAACCTGGGTGGCCACGATGGAAAATCTGGATATATTCATGTTGTAAGGAAGCTGGAACAACAACTTTAGGACCTTTGAAAATAATGTCATCTTCCATCAACATCTCATGTCTGTAAGGAAAATAAGGTAGTATTTCAGGCGGTACACTGGATTGCTTTGATGGCCATCCTACCTGGCTGTAGTGGCTGAGCTTTTGCAAAACTGCCTCAGTCTTTGTATTATCTCTCAGCTCAAGTCTTGTGGTTGAAAAATTATGCATTTCCATGATATCAAAGTCAAGATTCTCTGCATCAAATTGTTCTGTTGTATTTTTGGGCAATCTGGATAAGGTATCAGCCAGATAAAGATGTTTGCCTTTTGTATTGACCATTTTGAAGTTGTATTTATGTAATTTGAGCATCATTCTTTTCAATCTTGCTGGCGCAGAATGCATAGTCTTCTTTAAGATAGTAACTAGAGATTGATGATCAGTTTCAATTCAGATATCTTGACCATAAACATAATCATGAAATTTTGAACATGCAAACATTTGCCAAATGTTCTTTCTCAGTTTGAACATATTGCATTTCAGTTTGGGTAAGAGTTCTAGATGCGCAGGCTACTGGTCTGTCCTCTTGAAGAATAAATGCACCAAGACCAAACTTTGAAGTGTCATAAGAAAAAGTAACTGGTCTACTGACATCATAGTATCTTAGTGTAGGTGTAGTGCCAGTGTTCTGTTTAAGATCATCAAAAGCTCTCTGGTGCTGTTCTAGCCAAGACCATACAACATTTTTGCAAATTAGCTCTCTTAAAGACGCGGTCAATTCACTGAACTCTGGTATGAACTTGTCCAAATAGTTACCATACCAAGAAAACATTTGAACATTACCTGGTGCTGGCATCTCAAAAATAGTTGTTTGCTTAGACAGGTCTGGTCGTAAACCTGTACTGGTAAATAAATGACCTACATATGTGACTTCTGGTAATCTAAACTTGCACTTCAGAGGATTGATCTTTAAATTCATTTCACATGCTCTGCCTAAAACTTTGAGGTTTTTGTCATACTATGCTTCACCATTGCCTCCAACCAGCAAATCATCTACTATAATGGTACAGGGATAACCTGAAAAGATCTGTTCCACTGCACCCTGGAAGACTTAACTTGCAGAATTTATTCCAAATGGCATCCTGAGAAGTCTATATCTTCCAAAAGGAGTACTGAATGTAGTCAGTTGTGAAGATTTGCAATCACGCATTACTTGCCTAAATGAACTCTTTGCATCCAAGACAGAAAATACAGTGGCATTCAGTATCAGGACTGCAACTTCTTTGACTGTTTGCATAGGATGATGAGGTCTGTTTATTGCCTTATTCAAGTCTCTTGGTTTGATGGATATTCTGATTTCATCTGAGCCTTTTTTATGAGTTGCTACCATAGGCACCCATTCAGTTGGTTCTGTAACTGGACAAATTACAACTTGTTGCACCATTTATCCAACTAAGCTTTAACTCTGCTCTGCACTGATATTGGAATTCTTCTTGCCAGCCTGACCACAGGAATGACCTCTGGGGCTAACTTCATGAAATACACAACTGCAAGCTTGCCTAACTTGTCATCAAAAACATCAGCATATTCTGAGAAGATTGCATCACTGAAACTAGAACTGGGACTACTGCTTATTTGATGAACTTCTTTAGTGAAAGAAAGCAAATTCATTCTCAAACTGTCTCTGAGACCCAGTAATAACTGCACAGGTCTTCGAACTATGTAAAACAACAATTGGTAACTGTTCCCAGCCAAATAACATGAAAGCACTACGGAGCCTTCAGTTTGAGTTTCTTCACCTCCATAAGCAGCAAGTTTCGCACAACTAGCCACATTAAGTTGTTCACAGCCCTTACTTTGGCAAATGCTTCTGCTGACATAACATTACACTTTGAACCAGTGTCTACCTTCAGCTGGCTGGGTTTACCATGTAGCAGGACAGTACAAAACACTTCGCCCTTTACTAATAAATCTAGTGTATTAACCTTTTCACCAGTCACTGATACACCATCTATGTAGAAAGTAAACTGCAAGCCTACATGATCAATTTGCTTTTTTTTTTTAAGTGATCCTTCTTCGCAACTGAGTGAGGTTTACTTGACTTGCAAAACGTTTGAAAATGATTCAATTTTTTACACTTCTGACATTGCTGTCCAAATGCTAAACACTTTTCTCTTTTAGACTCATGGTTGGCACCACAATTATGACAGTTGGTACCCGCAGTAGTGGTGCTGCGGTAGCGTTGTCATCTCATAGCAAGACGTTGTCGCGTTCGATTCTCAGCTAGAGCGTCTTCTATGTGGAGGCATGCGTGAATGGGTGTGCCTTCATTGAAGGTTGTGCGTCAGGGCTGGTAACTTGGCACGTAAAAATCCACTACCAAACATTAGCGGACCGGAGTTCTGCTGTGGCGACCCCTAACCGGGATAAGCCGAAAGACACAACAACAATGAAGCTTGACTTGGGTTTTGTTGATTCATCCGTGTGTTGCACTGAGCATGCTCCTTTAACTGAACTAGTCTTAGAACTTGCAGGAAAAATAAGGGTCTTCGCAAGGAAACTCACAGGGGCTGCAGTTGCCATACGCTTAGGCTTGCTTCTGCTTGCCACATGCTGCATGCTGTCTACATTTGCTCTGGCGCCTGCTGAAACTATGCTATCACTACCCAGCAATACTTGTGCGCCTTTCTGTAACTTCATGAATTTGACAAATCTCAGTGGCTTTGCTCAATGTTAAATCTCTGTCATGAAGCAAAATCTTGCTCACAGCAGTACTAGTAATACCACACACAAGCCTGTCCCTTATTAACTCATCTTTTAAATCATCAAACATGCAAGTTTTAGCTTTGTTTCTCAAGTCAGTAATATAAGCTGCAAATGTTTCTCCTGGCCTTTGGTGTCTTGTGTAAAAAAAATGCTTCTCTAATGTAACATTGGTCTGGGGGTTGCACAGTTCTCTGAATTTACGCTTCAAACACTCAGGGTCTTCTCTTGATTCAGCTTGAACAATATGACGTTTTCTCCTTCTCCTTCATACACTGTTGGAGCACACAAAAATGAATGCTCTTTATCAATGACCTCTGACTCAGCCAGATTTAGAAAAATGAATGCCCTGGTGAGTGCATCTTTACCTGAGTAATCTGCTTGTATGAAAATATCACCCTCTTAACTCAAATATTCTACAATTCTCTGCAATATTCTGATCAAATACAAGTGGACCTGGTCTGCAAAATGCCTCTGCCATATTAACAACAGTGAAGGCTTTTCCAAGTATGCAGAAACACACACACATGCATACATACATATGCCAGAAATTTATGCCAGTACTTGTAACTATGCCCAATAGCACAATAAAACTCTGAGTAACTGAACTCTGCAAAATACTTTGTGAAATAAGTCTCTTGTGGCCACTGTAATACTCTTGAAATTATTGTACTTCAAAATTCACTTATCATCATTGTAAGAAACATTTAAAATAACTGCACTGTGCGAATAAACTGGGCAGCAGAAGAAGCTCAGAGTAAGAAACATTTTGAGGTAATTGCACATAAACAGTACATTGCACACCAAAACACTTTCAAAATGGTTGTACTTTGCTAAATAACTCTTTACAGTGCAAGAAGCACTCTGTAATGGCGGCCCTTCACCAGCAGACACACCCAGCACAAGAAACTTTTTCGAAATGGCTGTATTTTGATTGCACTTCACAAAATAGTTGCACTTTGCACAATAAACTCTTTGGAATAAATGCACAGTAATAAGCATAAACTGTAAGCACTTTTACACACTCAGTGATACTTTGAATAACTCTAGTTATGCTATGCAGAGCGTTAATGTGAAATAGTAGTTCATGCCAAAACACTGTAATTTGCCAAAAAAACATGCAGTCACCTTGCTTTATCTATGCTTAATGTGCCCTTTCTGCCCTTTATTGTATTCTTTTTGCCCATTTAATCTCTTTTCTTGTGCTCGTTTTACTCTAAACATGCTTGTTTTGCAATTCTGAGGTGACTCTGAACCTCCTACAAGCTTTTCTAACTATTTTATGAAATAATTTAATCTCGAACATTTAATTTAAATAATAAACTTTTTATGCTTTTCGTTTGCTTTCTGTGCTATTCGTTTGCTTTCTGTGCTATTCGTTTGCTTTCTGTGCTATTCATTTGCTTAGTAATACATTTTGTGCCCTTATAATGCTCCGTTTTATCTCTTTTAATAAAATAATAATTTGTGCAAGTTTTCATTACCTTTAGCTTGTTTCTGGCTCTTGTTTTGCTCTTGTTTCTCTTATTTTTACCTTCACTGTTAATTCTGCACCTTGTACCTCTGAAAAGCAGTCTCTGAAATCCCGGTTCTGGCACCATGTTGTTCGCCTGGTCAGGATATAACAGACGAACATTCGTGGGTTCTGTTTAAGCAGCTTTATTATGTACAAACACATCAGGAATGAGATAATAACTAACTTAGATAAACTTATAAACTGACTCTCTCTCTTACATATGCTCACTCTCTGGCTGCACTCTCAAAATGTCTCTGAAGCTAGCATGTGCTTGCTATTTATATGCACGTGCTGTCCTTGGAAATGCTTCTTAAACATACAACACATATACATATTCTTCAAAAATGTAATGAGTTGGCAAAGTTTAAAAACTCCCTGCAAACTACTCTGTCAGAAAAACTGGATCAGCAAATTGTTGTAACTAAGGAAATTATTTTTTGAGCTGTGACACAGAATCTGAGTTGCATAGACATAGTAAGACCTTGCTGAGTTTAATCCTGGTGGATACCAAAAATCAGTTACTACAAAATGGAAAAGTCTGTATTAGAAGTAGTGAATATAATAGCAAAGGTATAAGAACTGGAAGTGGAATTTTTAAAAAAAGCAAAAGATAGCAAATTTCATAAAAAAATAAGAATTGTGTAAACGATACATGCAGAATAATATTTTGGAGGAAGAACAAGGTTTAAGAGAAGGCAGGAATTGAATGATCTATGTAATGTCTTATTGACGATGACTGTTTAAAAAATTATGTGTGATACATAATGTTTGCAACTGAAAATATGTTAATAGTTTGTTTTCATTTACATAAATGCATGGTTGCTTATATCTTACATGACAATTCAATAAAGATGTTTCTTTGAAAAAAAAAAGAAATAGAATGCAGTTAGCAGATTTACCTGCAGCGATGCACAATATGAACTTAAGTCATGCTATCCATTTCTGAGGCAGACGCAGTAAAATCAGCAGAATAGCACTGCTTCATCCAATGAAACACTTCATATTTTTTTCTGTTTAAAAAGAGAAAACCTGGCTATTACTTGGGCTATCATGATTTGTACCACTTATGTGTAGGGTGGTTCTAAAATTTCTGACAATTGTGTTCCTGATGCTTAGTGAGTTTAAGTATGAAATGTCTGAGTTTGAGAATACATCATTGCCACTTTAGTCCATTTGAAAATATCTGTGTATGTCACTAGTGGGCTACCAATGACAGTGACAGGAATTTCCTTTCTGATTTCTCTTTTGACTCAATATCAATATGCATTAAGAATAAGGATATTTAAAACTGAAGACAAGGACAATCTGGGTTATTATGAGTCCAGAGTTTAGGAGCAAGTTAAACTGTTAACACACTGATGTCAAAGTGGGGAAAATAATGATCAGATATAGCTAACTGTTAAAAACATTGGGGGGGGGGTATTCAGAAGAACATGATGTGATGCACAATGTTTTTTCTAGCAGGACTACAAAGTGTGTTATGAAGGAGTAACTCAGACTGTTGCAGCACTGCATTGGTATGAAGTCTTCTCTTCAGTAAGTAGGATAACATCACATGAAAATGCAGCACTATGAGGGCAAAGCTAATGGAAATTAGCCATATGTTCTAGCTGAAACAATAAATCGGAAATGAAGTAGCATGGCAGAGCGATTCAAAGAAGATAGCTACTACATCATTTCAAAGCAGAGCAGTAATGAGTGAATATAAACGGTTGACAGTTAAAAAAACTTAAAAGACATCTGTGGTGGCAGCAGGTAATTACTATGAGACTATATATGCATGTGTGTGTGTGTGTGTGTGTGTGTACAGAGGGGCATGGTTATGGCTGTATCAGGTTACGTCTGCAAGTAACAGAATATATTAATTTGACTGAAAACACAAAAAAAATGTAAAACAAAATTATGAAAACCCATAATTTTGAAAATGGGAATTTGTCCTTTCCCTACAGTTGTGCAATTCTAAACTGGTATATATAAGTAGTAGGCAGCTATGAGGTGCAGGGGTCTTGCCTCTCCTCCTTGAATGAAACAGATTTTCAATATTTTGAGTTTTCATCATTTTGCGTTTCAATATTTTGAGTTTTCAGTCAAATTAATGTATTCCATGAATATCTGGGTGCCTGTGGGACTGTGTATTGTATGACAGAATGTGGGTCTGTAGGTGCTTGTACAACAGTGGTTTGTGGATTGGTAGGGGTAAATGGAGCAGCTGTATTAAGTTTTCCATTCAATGATAGGCAAAATGTTGCTAAAGAAAATTTGCCCAGTGGTACTCCTACACGTCTCTAAAGCACTTAGTACCACAGCACTTCTACAGCACACCAGGAAAACACTAGTAGTGCTACAAAATTAACTTAGTCACCAGTCATCCCACAAAGTCTTCAACATTCAAAACTGAGGGATTCCATGTCAAGTCTTAGAGACAGGTTTGTCAACCAAAGTTACTGTGGTAAAGAACTTCACTGTCTCCAACATGCAGTAGTCTTAGATTAGAATAAAATTTATGACACAAGCAGTGGAACACTGCGTATGAGTGTTGGGGGCTTGCCTTTCACACACACAAAAAAATGAAACTATGTACTTATAATGACACACATGCATCCTTTTTTTAACACCATTATTGAATTATCATTTGTGACATAGGCAAATTCACATTTATATAAAAGTAATCAAACTGTATTAACAAGTTCACGTTTACAAATATTACCTAAGCAACATTACATAAATTATTCAGTTCCTGCCCTTTTTTAAAAAAAAACAAGAATCATCTTTATTAAACCATTACTTGTGACACAGGCAATCATACAGTTATATAAATGAAAATAAAACCACAACACTACAATCCTAGTTGCAAGCATTTTAAATCACAAACCATACTGATACACTCCCAGTTCAAAACATTATACATCACTTATAATCTGCCCAGTCATTTTCAGTCAAACATTACACAGCTCATTTTAAGTCCTGCCTTCTTTTAAACCTCATTCCTCCCCATTATGTATTGTTCCCAAAATTCCCATTTTTCCTATGTAGTTTGCTCCTACCCTTTTCTAAAGATCTCAATTCCAGTTGCTTTATCTCTGTTACTATATTCACTACTTCTAGTATAGTTGGCTTAGATTTTGATTTCCATTTTCTAGTAATTGCTTTTTTGTCAGTCATCATAATTAGACACAGCAAGGCCTTACCATGTCTAGGAAATTCCGATTCTGTATCATAGCTCAGAAAAATCATCTACTTCATCATAACAATCTGCCCACCAAGCATTTCTGACAGGGCATCCCGCAAGAAATCCTTAAAGTCCGGCAATTCACTGCACTCCCAGAAAATGTGTCCAATTAACTCTTTCTTCCCCATCAAACCTCCAACATTTTCTGATTACCTGAGGAAAAATTCTCTGGAATCCACTTGAGGTATAAAATATCTATGTTAACATTTCCAAACAAAAATCCTAAACCTTCTAGATTTTGTTGCATATTTGGGAAACATATATATATATATATATATATATATATATCCCCATTATTTCTTTGTGAATTGCTTATCCAATCTCTGTTCCCAATCCTTTCTAACCTCCTCTAATTGATTTTTATGTTTATCATGCAATATTTTATATGCTCTACTAATTATTTCTTTTTTAATGGCAGCTTCTGTTCTAGATTCTACTAAAAACGCTACCAGTGTTTTTTCTTTTATTTAGGACACCCCTATTTCTTTCTCTTTGCCTATACTCTGATATCAATCCTTGATAGGAAAAGCAATCTCTAACCTCCAGTCCAAATAAATTCTTGACGCCTTTCCATTCTATCATCCTTCCCTCTTTAGTTATTTGCTCCCAGTACCTTGGTTCCTTTGCCAGATTTTGCCAATAAATTTCAGCCCCCTCTTGCCTAGTATCTATTTCCTTAATTGCAGTCATCTGTATCAGCAGAATCTCCTTTCTCCATTCCCATGTTGGCTTAGTTGTTAGGATACTTTCTGCTACTTTATGAATTTGATATTCTGTATGACTGTTATTCTTCTTAAGGATCTGTGTCCAAATTCATATTATTTCCTTGTTTCATGAATTATCCCTTCATCATCATTCCTTTCCACTTTAAATTACAGACTTGTGTTATGTACAAGAAACGTAACTGTGTAGCTCTAAAATATCTCATCAAATCAGGTAATCCTAATTCTCCTTGTTCTACTGACAGGATCAGCTTATCCCACCTGATTCATAACCTCCTCTTCTCCAAGATAAAATCCTCCAACTACATTAATTACTATCCACAACTTCTCCTAAAATCCTCCAACTACATTAATTACTATCCACAACTTCTCCTCTGGTTGATAAAAATATGCCTGAGCTGTATATAAAACTAAAGGGACTAAAAACATGTTTACTGCTTGTATCTTGCTATGCATATCCATAAACAAGAACTTCCAGTTTCCTCAGTTTTTGTACTATGTTTTGTTTAGTCTCTTGTCACGTGCCCTTGGATGCCATAACAGAATCCTTTTTAACCCATACTCCTAAATACTTCATTTTATCATATCACCAAAAATATGGGTATTGTTGAACCAATTCATTTGTGGGTACATAGTTTACAAGTACAACCTTTGTTCCACAACACAGAGATGTCTTTTTCTGGTTCTATCAGGTACAAAATAACATCTGCAAATAAACTCCAAAAAACAGTGGAAAAGGGACAACCTCAACTGAAACAAACTCGCTAGATTCCAGAAAAAAACTGAGCTGTTTAAATAAAACTCAAATTTTATTACATAAATTAATTACATATTTTGTCTATTCATGTAATCAGATAAGCACTTTCATCCATTCAGTGTAGACTTCCTCAGATAACTTTGTAAAGCAACAGAACGTTTAAAACCCCTTTCAAAGCCAGCCATTGGCTACAGCTGACACACAACCCTGCAATTTCCTTGCAGACATTATAAAACTACATTTTCCATTAAACAAAGAAGGCTTTTACTATAACCGTACTAACCTTCACCACCCTTATATAATAAAAACCATTAATGAATAAAAAAACTTTAAATTCAACAGTACATTTTATAAACAAAAACAGTTGAATAAAAGGGAAAATACATAATTAAAGATGTTCTATTCCATTAAAATTGGACAACCCTGGGAATTTATCAATGATTTTTTTTCTTTTCACTTTTGTAGTGCCCTTAATTTCAATAAGCAGGCAATAAAACTCTGCTCATTTAGCTGTGACCAATGTCCTGCATTTAAGCGGATCTGCCAAATGAAGTGTTTTTCCAACTGGAGTCCTAAGGCTCCTCGTCTAATATTTGGTACTACACGGTCAATAATCATACAGTCTTGTATGTGTTTTGTTAATGCATTATTTAAATTATTTCTCCTAATATTATTTTCATGCTTGTACATCCTTTTCTTAAACTTACGATCAGTCTTGCCCACATAGTAACACCAACAATATTTGCAATAGTACTGTATATTCAAAATCCCTCTAACACAAAAATTCCTACGAATGTCCATAAATTTATAATACTGACACCAGCTACATTTCCCCTTTCTCCCTTCTACCTTTCATGAGACCCTTTTTCCAACATTTCCCTAAGATTTGATGCTCTACAAAATACTATGCAGGGCTTTTCCCCTAACTTATTCACAATGGTTTTGTCATCCCCCAAAAATTGACTAAATGAGAAGAGTTCTATTGCCTGCTTATTAAAATTAAGGGTACTACAGAGGTGAAAAGAAAAAAAATCACTGAAAAATCATTTATAAACTTTGCAGGGTTTAATGGAACAGAGCATGCTTTTTTCACTTTTAATCAACGAGTTTTGTTTACAAAATGCAGTGCAGAATTTAAAGGTTTTTATTCATTAATAACTTGTTTTATTATATAAGGGTGGTGAAGGTTAGTACGGTTATAGTAAAAGCCTTCCTTGTTTAATGGAAAATGTAGTTTTATAGTGTTGAGTGATGATGTTGCTTTAATATCTGTAAGGAAATTGTGGGTGTGTGTCAACTGGCTTTGAAAGGGATTTTAAATATTCTATTGCTTTCCAAAGTTATCTGAGTAAGTCTATACTGAATGGACTTAAGTGCTTATCTGATTTAATTATGCATTTTATCTATTCATGTAATTTATGTAATAAAATTTGAGTTTTATTTAAACAGTTTGGTTATGTTCTGGGCTGTAGCAAGTTCATTTTAATCATCTGCAAATAAAGCCAACTTTTCTTGAACAGCATACCAATTATAGCGTTGAATTTTGGAGCCCCTTATTTTCTTTGCCAGTGGTTATAATAACTCAAATAATAAAAGGGAAAGGGGAAAGAGCACACCCCTGCCCGATTCCTTTTTTTCAAACAACTTATCATTGAGAATCCGTACACTTTGAATTTTGCCATTGATCTCCAATATATCCTTCTAATTAATCTTATTATTGTATCAGGAAATGCAAATGCTTCAACTGCCCTACTCATAAAATCCCAGCTTATTCTGTAAAATGTTTTCTCTGCATCAATACCAACCTACAGCAATGGTATTTTTCTACATTCTTCTTCCCTCTGAATCATCATTGTACTATTAATGTTGTCAAATGTTCACCCCCCCCCCCCTCCACAAAACCACAATGAGTTGTATCATCCTTGGCATCACCTTTGCCATTTGTTTGGCCATTACAGAAATAAATATTTGATAATCATGGTTTAAAATTGAAATGTGCCAATATAAAGCTGGTTCTGATAGGCATTTGCTGTCTATAGGTATTCCAGCCACCACATTTTTTTTCCAGGATGTTGGTGCCTCCCCTCTTTTTAAAATACTGTTAAAACCTTCCAGATTTTTACCACTTTCTTCCCTCCTAGCTTCCAAACTTCCATTGGAATATCATCTATTCCAGGAGACATTCCTACAGAGTGGTTACACACCACTATTTTTATCTAATTTCCAACTATCTTAACTGTTAATTGAGCTTCATTTACCTCTAAACTTGGCATATTTAAGACTTCCATAGATATTACCATTTGTGCTTTTTCTTGATTTCCCCACTTCTCTGCTTTATACAAAATTTCATCAAATTTCTGAAATTGCTCTTAACATCTCTAGAGGATCTCTGGTAACTTTTCTTGGTACAGACTCCCTAAGTTAGGCAACAGAAGGTAGAAAGGGCTGTTGCCAAAGTTGTTGCACCAAAGATTTTTATGCTCTGGAGTTTTCATCAAAAATGAGTCACTTAATGGTAATCTTTCTAAACTCATACATATTATCCAGGTATTTCATTATTTTCTATTTAGCACTCTGCAATTGCACCTCTTCTTGTTCTGTGAAATTATCCTTATTTTGTAATACTTTAAGCTATGACAGCCCCTCTAAATAATTCTTGTTACTCAGATCTTTGTCTTTCATTTCTACCCTGTTTTTAACTCCACTTTCATTTTATCCCACTCACTAGCTATAACTTCTGGAGGACTTTGTATCTTCACCAAAAACTCCTGAATAACTTCCACTACCCATTCCATAAATTCCTCTCTTTTTAACAAACAGATAAGTAGGGATGTGCCAGTGTCTCATCTTTACTTCATTACCCCACATTTTTATTTTAGTTATTATGGGTGCATGATCTGAAACAGTCACTAGATGTACATGTTCCTGTGAAATATAATTTCTGTCTAGTCTAGCCTAGTCATTATACCTTGGTGAATAATATGCAAATTCTCTCAGAATTCCTACTACTGAATTTATATCTTTCATATCAAATATTTTCATAAATTTCTTCAGAAATCAAACTTCTTTTGTTGTATTTTCTAGGCCTCCTCAAATTCTGATCCCCACCTATGTGTAATACTCCCTTCTAAAAGATGATTACTTCTACCAATGTTTTTAGCTCCATAACAGCAGTTTTAAGTACAACAGAAATACAGCCAATGTAATCCTCATCCTTTTTCAACAGTCCCTTACTACTACAAATATGCCATCATCATATTTTTTTCTGTCTACTCTCATTACTGGAGCTCCTTTAGCAATTAATATAAGTACTCCTCTTTTCTTCTGTCCATGATATTCTGCTGAATATCCATCCTGAAATTCTTTTTTATCAAATTCACATGCTCATTTCTTACCAAATATGTCTCCTGTTACACTGAAATTTGCACTCTGCATTTCTTAATATAATTAAATATTATTTTGTTTTGTCTATACCTGACAGACCATTTACATTCCAAGATAATATGGAAAGTGTCACCAATATAGGTTCATAGGCTGGTACTGGGCTATCTGCCCGAAGGCATATATTAGCCCAGCCACGTTATGCTTTATTCACCGCCCCTTTAGTAGTTACCCAGACCCTTGTACTAGCAGCTAGTACCCTTGGCCTCTATCAAGTAGTGCTGTTGGTGTGATCCCCGGTGTAAACTTTCTGTTACCCATCCACTCATCAAGATTCCTCTTGAAGAGTGATACTGAGGGGCTCTGTCTTATGTAGATCGGGACCCTGTTCCACAGTAAGGGAAGTCTCTGCAAAGGGAATCTATCCCTCCAGCATGTTCTATTCATTGTTGTGTTGAGGTTTATATCCCTAGAGCGTGTAGATTTGGTTTTGCTAAGATGGAGCATGTTCAACAATCCTGGGTTTGACATGGCTCTGTACGTTAGAGAGAGATCACCTCGGAGAAAGCGGTATGCAACAGAGAACAGTCTTAGCTTTTTCAATCGTGCTGCATAGGACAACTGTTTGAGGCCAGTAATCCTCTTGGTTAGGTAACCTCTGTGGTCTCTCCAGCTGCTGGAGATGTCTAGCCAGGTACATTCCAATTGGTGCATTGTACTCAATAATGGGTCTGATGAGGGAAGAGTAGAGGGGCACCATTACATCCTTAGATCTTGATGCAAACCCTTTCGTGATCAGATGGGTCACATAGAAGGATTTTCTAACCACTTTGGCAACATGGTTATCAAAGGAAAGCTGACTATCTACTTGGGTCCCTAGATCCCTTATTTCTTCTTCAGATTTCAGGGGATTACCTCCTATATGGCAAGAAGTTAATATTCCTACCACTTTCTCAGCATGTTGTCACTGTTGTCCACACTTTTTGGACTTCTTAAATCTGACAGTATACATTTTCAAACATACGCTTAGGCTTTTATCATTTTTATTTGAAAGACTCCAAGAAGCCATCAAAACACAGGGAGACTTTGAGAAAGTAGTTAGGATCCGGTGAGAAGAGCCTTGTCGCATATTAACCAACATGATCAGAATGCATCTGTAATATCTGAAAGGAGAGACCCTTTACCCTGGGTCTATGACTGGGAAAAATGTTAAGCTGTATAAAAATAAAAGCAAGCAGGAGCCAGAGGATAGCCAAAAGGCAAAGGATTAGAAGGCTTTGTGCAAAAGTGCAAATATGCCATAGAAGGACAGACACTCTAGTCACAGCTCAAGCAAGTTTGATAAAGACATAAACTTGATAACTAAATGGCCACTGTTATATTAGGAAGCTTAATAAACTACACACAGACACAGTAGATCTTCTATTGGAAACGGAATTATCTGGAATTTGTGTGTATTACTGGACATGCAAATCATAGCAGATAGCTTACCAGCATTTAAAGTTGCATACTCCACATTCTAAATCTTTAAAAAAATCTAAGGTGTAGGCAAACCCAGCTTTTAGTTTGCTGGTTAGCACAGAGGATTAAAGCTATGACATATTTAATGAGCTGCTTTGGGTAGACCAGGGTTTGATTCTTTCAGCCACCTACTTGCATACTGTTTGAATCTGAGCAAGTCACTTACTCAGACTGTAATCTGAGGCAATTGAGAAATTAGGCTGGGCTCTTCAACAGTCGTATGGACTACAGGTCTAGTCTACAAACTACTATACAACACTTATCAGTATAAGTGTAACTTAATAATATACCAGACATGTCTGTAGGCTATTTACATCAAAATCATTTTGTTTACATATTATAACATGTTTAACAATGAAACTTTCCACTTCATAGAATAATTTTTAACATAGGAACAATCAATATATCTGTTTGGCTTCTTCAACGATGTACCATATCTGCATAACATATAACAGGAACAATGAATGCCTAGTCTTGCTTCTGGGACAGCTCTTCCTGCACAACCAGTTTGTTTGGAGATGGAGCTTCATCAGTCTCATCCTTTCCTTCTTGACCACTGCAGTTCTCGTAATATCTATTTTCTTGAAACAGGACTGATGGTGACAACTTTAGGTTGCTCATCCTTCTGGAGATTTGACTTCAGTGTTATTTCTCTTGTACAAATGTATATTTCCTCTATATGGCTCATCATCTTCTAGATCCTGGCTCTGCTGATTTAACGACAATCTCAGCTTCATGATGCCAACTTTCCCATAACTTACTTTTTCTCCAACCTGTATGTCTGCTAATCTTCTGCAGTGACTGTCACTTATTTCTGTCATTGCTGATTTCCTTTTAGCATTTCTTTCAATTTATGTTGATTTTCAGGAATACATAAAGTAGATGAAACAGGAAATCTGTTTTTCAGTGTTGCGATCATTAAAAGTTGAGCTGGTGAGATAGAGAACCGCTGTAATGGAGTAATCCCATACTGCAAAATTACTAAATAAACTCATCACACCTTGTTACAGCATTTTCCTATAGATTCACAGGTAAGTACTAGGCTAGCTGCCCTTGCAGGCCATTTTAAGCTTAGCCAATTTTCCATTTTGTGAATGAGTTTTTTCACTGTTTGAATAGTTCTTTCCACTTGCTCATTGGGCAAAGGATAGTGTGGACCGGATATTACATACCTGAATTCCCACTTATGCACAAATCTTCTGTATTCCAGATATCCATACTGAAACCCACTGTCTAGTTGCAATAAAACTACATCTTCCTGGAGAATTCAGTCTTTCTTACAGGATCACAGGAAGTTACTAGGCTACTGGCCCTGAGGCCCTTACAAGCCTAACCAAGAATTTAGCCCATGTTCTGACAAGTCAGCACTTGATGCCCTTGCCCAGCAGGGACACAGGTGAAATCCCAGGTGTATTTTCTGTTCCACATGCTATTATCCAGGTTGTGCTTAAAAAAGGTTAATGAGGTACTCTGCTTGATGTGGAGAGGGATTCTATTCCACAGAAGGGGGGGGGGTCTCTAGAACACAAATCTGTCCCACCACCAAGTCCTATTGATGTCACAGACCAGATTGAGGTCACGCATGCGGGTTACTCGAGTGAAGCTCGTCTTGAGGATATGCAGCAGTCCCATCAAGGTGGGGTCTAAGATTGCTTTGTATGCCAGAGAGAGGTCACCTATGAGAAGTCTGTATGAGACTGAGTACAGGGACAAGGCATTTAGCCTCTGTGTAGGGAAGATGTCTGAGGACCTGGATTCTCCTGGGGAGGAACCTCTGTGGTCTCTCCAGCTGCTGCATGTGCTTTGTGAAGTACATGCCAAAAGGGGCATTGTACTCAATAATGGGTCTTATAAGGGAAGAATACAGGGATGTTATGACCTCCTTGTTCCTGGATGAGATACCCTTACTAATGGGGTGGGCCATGTAGAAAGCTTTCAGTACATCGGAGGCAATACAGTGGTCAAAAGTCAGTTTGCTGTCAACCTGAGTAACCATGTTCCTCACGACTGACTGCATGCTTAGGACCTTGTTATTAATGTGATAACTTGTGGGGACATCACTCTCCCCAAAGGGAATGATGATGCATTTTTTTGGCATTCACTTTAAGGCTATGTTACTGGCACCAGTCATTTGTTTGGGTGATACCCTCTTGGAAAATATCCACATCACTAAGGGAATTGATGACTGCACCCAGCCTGCAGTCATCTGCAAACCTGGTCAGCCATAGCCCACTTGTTTTGGCCTGCACCTCAGAAAAGTATATCTCAAACAACAGAGGCCCCAAGACTGATCTCTGGGGTATACCACTCGTTATGTGCCGACTGCTTGAGGTGGCTTCCCTATTTTGACTAGGTGAGTTCTATCACTGAGCCAGTTTGTTGTCCATCTGGTAACATACAGATTGATGCCTATTTGAGAAAGTTTATCTATTATACCGGAGTGGGGAATACTATCAAAAGCTTTAGCTAGGTGGTGTGTACCGTCTTCCCCTCATCCATGGCTTTGGTGACTGAATCAAAGAAATCAACCAAATTTAACAGGCATGACCTCCCCTTGACAAAACTAAACTGTGTGGGATCAAGTGTTTGGAGGCTGCCAATGTCCTTGTTAATGAGGTCCATGATAATCTGTTCCATGGCTTTGCAGATCAGGTTAGTTAGGCTGATGGGTCTATAATTTCCCAGATCGGTGGATGCTCCAGCTTTGTGCAAAGGGATGACAGTGGCTGTCCTCCACTTAACTGGGACAAAGCCGGTATTCAGGCTTTGGTTGAATAGGGTGCCTAATTTTCCTGCCTGAGTTCATATAGGATGCAGCCTGGGATGTTATCTTGTCACATGGGGGCTGTATTTTTTGCCTTTGAGATGGCAGTGATGACTTGCTCCCTAGAGATAAGGGGAGGGGGCAGATGCTGGGGATATCCTGATTTACTGATGAGGGAGACAGAAGGGGTGAAGTTTTCACTGAACCTGTCTGCCAGCAGGTTGGCTATATCTACTGCATTTATGTTGTGTCCTTAACCACCAGTTCTGAACAGATCTGAGTGTTTCCTTTGAGATTCTGGGCATATGTGAAGAAGACCTTATGACCGTCTTTAGTAGATGTGGCCAGTTATGACTCAAAGTTTGCTTTGAAAGATTTCACCAATGCTCTTATTTCCTTGTTCAGGCTAAAGAGAGACATTGCTTCCAATTAGGCACCTTCTCCTTCTTGGTTTTGGACAGCAATTTTTTTTTCCTTTTATCATAGAGTTTATTTATTGTAGATATCCACCAGAGAGGTTTACTCTTCCTTTGGGAGGATGATTTTGTCCTGTCGTGTATTCCTGATTCCATGCAGCTTTATAAATGCTTGTATAGTACTTTGGGTGTAGGTTTGGATGTATGTGTTGGCTCTTATGGAGGAGGAGGGGGCTGTGAAGCTGTTTACACCTTCCCTCAGGAGGTTGTAATCAACTTTGGAGAAGTTTCTTTGTTTGACCCCAGCTGGGGGGGGGGGGGTGTCAGGGGAGATGGTGACTTCAAAAGGGACTGCTTTGTGGTCAGATCTTACCAGGGAGGATGACACTGTAGAGAAGCTGCAGTGGTTACTCATGTTGGTTAATACCAAGTCCAAGACATTACCACCTCTTGTGGGGGTGTTGACCAGCTGGTCCAAGGCACTTGCATTGATGAAATCGATGAATCTCTGGGCATCTGTATTTTGACAGGAGTAGTTTTTCCAATCTATGGTTGGAGAGTTAAATTCACCCATAATTAGGGGTCAAGGGTTGAATCTTGATAGATTCAAATAGGTCCAGATAGGTGGAGTGGGCATCTTAAGTCAAAGTTGGGGGCTTGCAGCTAGCTATGATTTGAAGAGGAGTCCTGTCAATAGTTAACTTCACCTGGAGCATCTCCTGTGCATCATACTGTCTGACCAGCCTGGAGGTGTGTATGTCTTTAATATATATTGCGACTCCACCTCCTTTTGCTTTGCTGCCCACAGTTTGGGGTCTGAATGTATGATAGGATGAGTAACCTGGCATGGCTTGGGTGCTCTCCACATTTTTGAACCAGGCTTCTGTGATGACACAAATGTCAGCATCTTCCAGGGTTAAGAATGCTGGCAATGAGTGCAGTTTCATGTTTAGACTCCTAGCATTTAACAGTATTACCTTTAATTTCCATTTTGATGAAATTTTCATGTTAGAAGTTTTGACCTCATGGCATTGCCTAAAAAGGCACTATGGAGGAGGCAAGAGCCTTGGCCGGAAGCATGAAGCCCAAGGGAGACAGATGCAGGCCATCTCTGGCAAAGCATCATGGTCTGTCGATCATGTCTTCCCAGGTTGTCAGGTACTGGATCCCCCTGGAATGACACCAGAACCTAAACCAATTATTTAAGTCCATCATTTTCTGTTTGCACTGAGGCATCATTCTGGGTGACGGTAGAATACTGCTTACGGCTAGGAACATACCTGCCTCAGACACATTCAGCGAGCTTGATCATGCCTCTCTTCATATTGTCCAGGGAGATATGTCTCAAGTCATTCACGCCAACATGGGCTATGACAGTCATAACAGTACCTGTCGTTGAGAGACTTGAGTGCGTGAGTGATATGGGTGATTCTGGCACCTAACAAACAACCGTGACTTTCTCCTTATCCAGCCTGGTGAGGGGCACATCTGTGTGTCTCATAATGCAGTCGCCTATGACTAATATGTTGGGTTTATATTTAGGCCTTAGCGGCTGTGAGACACAGGTGTGTGGACTGTGTGTGGCGTGATGTGCAGTGGAGCTCACTTGTGTTTTTTGCCTCGGAGGTCTCTTTTGTTTGGGTATGTTTTTGGGGACCTCTGCATATGTGGGTGCGTGTTGTGTAGGTGTGGGTGGTGTTTGACAACCTCCTCAGTGCCAGATATGCTGACTTGTGAAGGAGAGAGCATGCACTCTACGTTCTTAATGTAATTGTATCTCTCACAAATTGTGTTCCTAGCTGGTAGTAGTACAGGGTTGTCTGTGTACATAAGGCAGCTGCTACACTGTCTCAGGATGCCCATATCAACCAGACTGACAGGAGAAACTGTAGGAATTTTTCTATCCATATCTGTGAGAATCTGGGGGAGACAGGCCAGAGAGAGAGAGCTAAGGAGGTAAAGGGTGGAAGGTCTAAGAAGAGTATTACTAGGTGATCACACACGTGATACTAAGGGAAAATCTGTAGCCGGAATACCTCGCAGTGGGTTAAAAACAATGCAACTGCAGTGCATGGTGGGCAAACAAGCCCAAACCAGCTCAATCACAGGGTTTAAATACCACAAAAAATAGAAGAGTCTAGTAATACAGAAATCTAGCCAATCCTGCTAGTTCCTGCTTTCTTTACCAGCTCTTGCCAGACAAGGTCCAGGCAGCCCTACTACTCTCACTAGCAGAGGAGACAGGCCCCTACCAACATAAGATGGCTGCTAGAAACACAGAAGGCAAAGACAAGATGGCTGCCAGAAACACAGAAGGCAAAAACAAACAGCTCTAGATGCAGCAAACCTTGTATCCAGACTATGTTACTCAATTTAAGAATAAGAACACAGTAAAACTCACAAAAAACACAGATTAACCACTTACAGACAAAAATAGGACTCACAGTATGAAAATGAAAATATACAGTTAAACAGTAATGAAATGCAGTAACATGCAGTTAAACAGTAATTTATTATAGTCAATAGCAATAAAATACAGTTAAACAGTAATGAAATGCAGTTAACAGGTACACTGCATTAAAACAGTGCAAGTGTTATAAACTAGCTCACAATCACAACAGTAAAAACAGCTCGAATAAAGCAGCAATTCAGTAGAATACTGTCATCAATTAAATCAGGCTAATGACAAACAGTAGGAAATGGAGAAAACTAAATGCAGTTGAACACCTAAGCACAAGCAGCAAAATGAAGTAATAAAAGGCACAATATTTGTTTTAAGCAGAAAGTGAGGAGACACAAAATAATTCAAGGTTAAGAAGCTAAAGGGGTGGGCCTTCTCAACTGATAAAGTACAGTTTTGTACCTACCATAAATGTAGATGTCCGATAGGTATGCATCTGCAGTCATAACATATGGGTTGTCCTGCCTCAGGCAGCCCTTCGGTCGGCCGGATTCCAAAGTCTGGGTCTGGCCTCGGCTGATGTCGCACTTCACCCGACGTCATAGCTCCTGGGGTATAAAGGCATCAGCCGACGCCATTTTCCTCAGTGTTTCTTGTCCCAGATGCCAGGTGCCCTCTAGGAAGGCTAAATTTGTATAAAAGTAGAAAATTCCAAACAGTAGAAATCAAAAAGTATATATACATATATACATACAAACAAATACACCATAATAGATTCCCCCAGCTAGCTAAGAGAGGGGTAAGCACCCAAGGAATACCACAGAGGGGAAGGAGGGTGGGTAATCTTGACTGCAGATGCATACCTATCGGACAACTACATTTATGGTAGGTACAAAACTGTACTATGTCCTTCAAGGATGCATCTGCAGTCATAACATATGGGTAGAATACCATAGCCAAACTGGGGGAGGAGGCACTAAGATAATGATGGTGTAGTTAAGATCCCTTGTAAAACTGCAGTTGCAAAACCTGCTCGGGATCTGGAGTATAAAGGAAGATTGTAATGCTTGGCAAATGTATGCACGGAGCTCCAAGTAGCAGCTTCTAAAATGTCTTTGGTAGCCACTCTTCGTAGGAAAGCTGTAGTGGTGACTGTAGCTCTTGTGGAGTGAGGCCTGATATTTTCAGGAGTTGTCTTTCCATGAAATGAGTAGCAGAATCAAATGCAATTTCCTATCCATTTTGAGATTGTCTGTTTTGAAATTGCTTTTCCTTGCACTCCTGTTGCATATGCCACCAGAAGCTGGTCAGTTTTTCTGCTGGCCTTAGTTCTGTCCAGATAGTAGTGCAGTTGTCTGTGTACATCCAAGGTGTGTAGTAGTTTTTCCCCCCTGTTCTGTGGGTTAGGGAAGAATGTAGGTAAATGAATAGCTTGGTTCAAGGACACCCTGGATACCACCTTTGGCATAAAAGTAGGATTGGTTCTCAGAGACACTCTATCCTGGTGAAAGATAAGGAAAGGCTGCACTGCCATTAATGCCTGTAACTCGGATACCCTTCTTGCTGAAGTGATTGCTAGCAGGAAGGCAGTTTTCCAAGATAAGAACTGTAAGTCTGCTGTTGCTGCTGGTTCAAAAGGGGGAAGTGTTCATTTTTCTAGCACAAAGTTGAGATCCCATGCAGGCAGAGGTGGTTTCCTTGGAGGTTTAACATTTTTGATCCCTCTCAAAAATTGTCTGAGGAGAGGATGAGAGAAGACAGGAGGATCCATGTTGTACTCTGCTGAAATTGCTGATGCATGAATCTTAATGTAAGAATAGGAAAGGCCATTGTGGAACAGTTCTGCTAAGTATTCTAGGATGTGTGCTAGGTTTGCCAGTGTGACATTTGTTCCCTTTGCTGCACTCCAAATGAGGAATCTCTTCCATTTGGCTGAATATGTTTTCCTTGTGGAGGGTCTGCGAGCCTCCAGGCTAATGTCCTTAACCCTCTGAGATAAAACAGGTTGGTTTTGTTTTATGCAATTTTCCAAGCAGTTAGCTGCGTTTTTAAGTTTGGATGCAGGGTCTTGTAGTTGTTCTGCGTTAGAAGTAAAGGACATAGAGGTAGAGGCCATGAGTTCGTCCGAGACATGCTTCTCAGTAGCGGGTACCAATGCTGCCTTGGCCAGTCTGGAGCTATCAGAATTACCTTTGGCTGTTCCTCTCTGATCTTCAGTAGAACTTTGTACATCAATGGGAGAGGTGGAAAGGCATATACTGTCAGGGCCTTCCAGCTGAAAGAAAGGGAGTCCACCCTCCAGGCTTGTGGGTGGTATACTCTTGAGCAGAATTTCTTCAGTTGGTGGTTGAGTGGGGAGACGAACAGGTCTATCTCTGGCATTCCCCATTTCTTTGTTATGGTTTTGAAGATGTCTGGATGCAGCATCCATTCGTGAGCATCCGTGGTAGTTCTGCTTAAGCTGTCTGCTAGTGAATTCTCTTTTCCTGGTACGAATCTGGCCTGCAGTTGGATGTTGAGATTCAGGCCTAAGTTCCACAGGTCCATTGCCATCCGGCATAGAGGGTATGAATGTGTGCCTCCCTGTTTGTTGATGTACCACATGACTGTGGTATTGTCCGTCCTTATCAGCAGGTGTCCTTGCTGGAGGAATGATTTGAATGCCTCGATTGCATGCTTCACTGCCAGCATCTCCTTTAGATTTATGTGTAGATTCAGCTGGTCTTGGGACCATAGGCCTTGGATACACTTGTCTTCCATGTGTGCCCCCCAGCCTAGGTCTGAGGCATCCGTGGTGATGGTCTGCCTTGGATGTGGTTTGTGGAAAGGCAATCCTCTGTTGATCTGGCAGGCCTGAGCCCACCACAGGAATTCTTTTTCAGGCATGGAATGATTGGTATCAGGGCTTCTAGACTGTGTCTGTGTTGAGACCATACATTCCTTAGGTACCATTGTAATTTTCTCATATGCAGCCTGGCATGTGGGATCAAGATTATGCAGGATGCCATGTAACCCAGGGCCTGCAGGACTTTCCTTGCAGTAAGCTGAGTTTGTCTTGTTAATGCCATGAAGTAGACTGGTAGTTGCTTTTGTTTTTCTTCTGTGAGAAAAGCCATCTGAGTTATTGTGTCCAGTTCTGCACCCAAAAATGTTATCCTTTGGGATGGCACTAGTCTTGACTTTTGTATGTTGACTGTGTATCCCAAGGCTTGCAGCAGTTGCACGACATAGGCCAAATCCTTTATTATTTTTGTCTTGTTGTCCGCTTGTATTAGGCAGTCATCCAGGTATGGGTAGATTTGAATTCCCTGAAGCCTGCAATGTGCAATTACTGATGCCAGGCATTTCGTGAATACTCTGGGCGCAGTAGATAAGCCAAAGGGCAATGCTGAGAATTGATAATGCTCTGATCCTGCAAGAAATCTGAGGTGTCTTCTGCAATCTGGTCGTATAGGGACGTGCAGGTATGCCTCCTTGAGATCTGGAGTCACCAGCCAAGACTCCTTGCCCAACATGGGAAGAAGTTGCTGTAGGGTCAGCATCTTGAATTTTGGAACAATGAGATATGTGTTCAGTGCGGACAAGTCGAGAATAGGCCTCCATTGATTTTCTTTTCTTGGTACAAGGAATAGTCTGGAGTAAAATCCTTGGCCTTGTTCCATAGATGGTACCTTTTCTATTGCTCTCATCCTTAGTAAGCTGATGATTTGTTTTAGAGCCTCTGATTTCTGGCTTGGTGGAAGGTTTGGCATTCCTCTCTTTTTTGGTAGAGTGTGGAAGTGAAACCTGTAGCCTTTGTCTATTGTTTGCAAAGTCCATTTGTCTCCTGTAATGCAATGCCAGTTTTTTGAAAATAAAGCTACCTTTCCGCCCAAGGGTGCTTCCAGTTGTTCCCTGGTAGGCGGAATCAGAGCCAAGTCATTGTGTCTGTCCTGTGGAAGTGGTTGCAGTCGCAGCTGTGGCGGCACTTCTCTGGTTGGCAGGTTGCCATTGACGACCCCTGTAGGCACCCCTTGATTGACCTCTGCCTCTTGGGCATCTATTTCTGCCTCTCTGTGCTCTGGAGGTGTCTGGAAAGGACAAATTCTTTGAAGGCCAATTTCTGCTGAACCTCGGAGGTTGGACCTGCAGGAAATCCTTGACTGTTTGGACAGATTTTGCTTTTTCTTCCACTTTCTTTAGAACCTCCTGTGCAGGGGAGCCAAATAAACTTTGTTTCTCCATAGGGGCATCTAGGAGTTTAGACTTAACATGGTCTGGCAAGGATTGTTCTTTTAGCCAGGCATGCCTTTGAATCACTGCTCCAGTCATAGCTGATCTAAATGAAGCCTCCAGTGCATCATAGCCACATTTTAAGAAATGATTACTGACCTGCTGAGAGTTGTGTACCAAATCCTGAAGGGACTTACGGTCTAAAGGTTCAGGAGAGGACAGCTTTTATTCAGCTGATCTAACAAAAATTCCTGGTACTGTATCATGTGAAATTGACAGTTTAAAGCCCTGGCAGAAAGAGTAGCAGATGTATAAACCTTTTTACCCCATCTCTCTAATGCTCTTGTTTCTCTTTCAGAGGGTAGGGGGTTTTTGGCAGAGGCAGCTGCAACACCTTTAGGGCCCTGAGAAATGGTTTCTGGGTCTGCAGCATGGGCCTTATACAAGTGGAAGTGAGAATCTGGGACCCTGTAGTATCTGTCAGGTTTGGCAGGGGCCGGGGGAAGAGAATCAGGGGCAGTACTGGCATCACTGTATGCATCATCAACAACTGATAGTACAGGTGGTATGGCTAAAGACCTATGCTGTGGTAAGTGTAAAAAAGTCCTTAGCCTTTTCCTAGAATCAGAAAAATCCTGACCCTGCCATTGGAAGTGTTCCCTCATTGAGTGTAGAGTTTCCCCAAATGAAAATTCTTCTGGAGGGGAGGCAGAAGGAATGGAGTCTTCTGCATCAGAATCCTCATAAGGTGAGTATGGTCCTTCCTGATGGTCAGATAAATCTGAACCATCCGATGAATAGTCAGAGGAGAGAGGTTCAGGGGGTTCAGTCCTAGGCCTCTTTTCAGGAGGGGGTTGTGAGGCCCTGTCTGGGTGAGGTTGGGATCCCCTGATCAGAGAAATAAGGTCCTCAGCAAGGCTGAGAATCTGAGAACTTGAGGAAGGTCTGTGAGAGGGAGCTTTTGTAGGTAAGGCCTTGGAAAGGTTAGCTGCTTTAGCCCTGGAGAAGGCCTTGACAGACATAGAAGCAGGGGGTCTAGCTGCCCCACGTGCAGGAGTAGAGATGTCCAATGGAATGGTGTCGGACAAATCTTGTGTGCCTGCTTCGTCAGTAGGAATTTCTGTAGCCGACTCAGCCGGGGCCTGTGTGGCCTCGGTTGTCGGAGGCATGCTTTCGGCCGAAGGGAGAACAGAGGTCTCGGTTTCAGCCGAAACCGAGACACTCGCGGTAGGCCTAACCGTGGTTTCAGCCGAAACCGGGCATGAGTGTTGGTCCTTTTCCTTGCGATTTTTAGCTAAATGTGTAGTCGGAGTCTCCGACGGCATTTTATATGCAAAAGCGTTTAAAGAGATAACCAACAGGACTTTGGCAGATCACACATGCTAACCTCAGTGCACATAATTTTATCAGACTACATAAACATGTCCATTTACCATAATACTCAATGATTCAACCCCCAATTTTCCACTTTTTAAACCAAGGCAAAGAAAGTCAAATTAAAGGATTTATTTTTTAAAGCTTCCACTACCCAAACAAGATTATATAGAGAGGATTGATTAAAAAAGACAGACTTCTTGAAACAGATGCATCACCATGGTAGCTTCATAATTTTCACATCTGCTAAGGAGATTATGTCTTCATTAACCAAAAGCACGCAGTCTTCAGCTAATGCTCCTGGGTGGTAAAGCTGAAGAAAACCCTTCAAACATGTCTCCCAAACAGAAGCCAAATTTGAAGCAATGTCTATGTTACTGCCATTTAATATGACCCCAAAATATGCCCTTGTACAAATCATCCCTGATGGACATCCTACTTCATCCTGTCTGGAAGGGTCATCTGAAGTACAAACTACAAGATGGCCAATCTAGCTGCTGAAGTACTCCAGATTCCCAGGAGCAAAAGAAAGTCTCTTACAATGGGGGTGAGAATAAAGTCTACTCAATAGTAGACACAGAAGAGATTTAAAAAAGATGATGCAGAAAAAATAATCAATTTGTAGTACACTGCTCAGCAAACACCCTGCATGGGTCACCACAGCACAACGTAAAATTGAGGTAGAGCCAAGGGTGGCCTGTATCTTAAAGACACAGACTATGGGCACTGGGGTTAAACTTAAACTGATATGGCCCTATACACTGTAGTCACTTCGACAATGTAAAAGCATAACTAAACTGCGTCTTATAAAGAAAATAAGCCAGCAACTAGTGGAGGTTACGGTTAGGTAGTTTATTAGGCTACCATAAGTGCATATAACTCACGAACATACCGGTTTCGGCCCAAATACAATATGGCCTTCTTCAGTGTGTGAATTTTGAGTTCACTATGCAATTTTTAAATACACATCAGAAAATTCTGATTGGTTGAAAGTAACAAGCTCATAAATATTAATCAATTGCAAACATACATACAAAAATCAATAACAAATATGTTAATCAAGTAAAACATATCAAAATGTCATATCAAAACAGAGTAATTATGTATGTAATATATGCAATATGATATAATATAGTATGTTGGATCAAATATATTTATAAATATTCATTCAAACCTGGACTGAATAGTGCACCAAGTTTGGTAATCCATTTCTTTTCTTTCATGTCCAGTTTTCTATGCCAACCACATTTATTGGTTCTATCACCAATAATTTTATCAATAACTGTAAAATGAAATTTGGCATTGTGATGTACAAGTGTATGTTTGTATAATGCGTTGGATAATTTTTTACATCTAATGTCACTCAAATGTTCAGACACCCGGAGTTTCACTGATCGAGATGTTTGCCCTACATAAAATGAGTGGCATGTGCAACTGGCCATATAAATGGCCCAATCAGTGTTGCAATTGGCAAAGAATTGAATATCAAACACTTTGCTACTATTTCTGCTTGTGAATTCCTTGGTTTTAATCATATGTTTACAGTTCACACAGTGACCACAAGGAAAAGAGCCAATGAGTTTATCCCCCAAAATAGTTGTTTGATAGACCTGTGTTAAGGAAGATTCAAAGTGATGCTTGTAATGATTAAAATACCCTGCCAAATTCTTTCCTTTACGAAAGGAAAATGAACATTTTTTAGGGATGATGGTCTTAATTTTAGCATCTGCATCTAATATATTCCAATTATCCTTTATAATCTGAATGAAATTCCTAGTGTTTCTCCCGTATGTGGTTGTGAAACGCACTGTGTTGGTCTTGGATGGTTTCTTATTATATTTCAAAAGGTCTGATCTATTTAAACCTGAGGCGTGCCTGTATGCCATTGTAACATATCCTGATTCATAACCCCTATCCTGAAATCTATTACACAAATCCTGAGCATGGTGACCAAAACTCGTATTGTCAGAACAGTTACGTCTGATTCTAATGAATTGAGACTTGGGAATATTTCTGGCGATATGTTTTGGATGAAAGCTGGAGGCATGGAGTATGGTGTTGTATTGGGGGAATTTTCTAAATACTTCTGTTTTTAGAGTATTATCCATATTTCTTGTGATCAAAACGTCCAAAAATGTTATAGATTTTTGATCATATGTAATGGTAAATTGTATCCCCCACTTATTATCATTCAAATAATCCATGAATTCTTGAAGAGATGAAACATCTGATCTCCATACCATCCAGCAATCATCCAAATATCTTCGCCAGATGTCAATGTCAGGTATAAACCAATTGTGAGTGTCATCATATATCATAATTTCTTCCATATAAGCCATGAATAGATCAGCATAAATAGGGGCAAATGAAGCCCCCATTGCTGTTCCTCTGATCTGCAAAAAACATTCATCATTATAGAAAAAGACATTTTTGGTCAACACATGCTCAGTTAGGTTCAATAATAGAGTGTTAAATCCTGGTTGGTACATGTTGGATCGTTTGAGCCAAAATTCTATTGCATCTAGTCCTGCCCAATGTGGGATGTTGGTGTATAAGGAGCATACATCTAATGTGCAAAGTATCCAATCTGAATCTAACTGCATATCATTGATAATACCCAAGAATTCAGTAGTGTCCTGTATTCTTGACCTTACCAGTTTTAATAAAGGCTTCAAATACATGGTTAGAAAATCAGATAATGGCTCAGTCAATGAACCAATTCCCGATACAATGGGCCTCCCAGGTGGATGCAGGAGGTCTTTGTGTATTTTGGGTAGAAAATAGATGTATGGTTTGATGGGGTCAGAGATAGTTAAATGATTTAATATTTTCATTGATATTATATCATTATCATAAGCGAAATGTAAAAAATCATCTATTTCTTTTTTAAATACAGGAGTAGGATCCAGTGGCATTTTGTATAATATCGCACATCATCTAATTGTTTATGTGCTTCCATATCATACTGAATCCAATCTAACACCACCACTGCTCCTCCCTTATCTGCATTGATAATGACCAGATCCTTATTCTTTATTAGTTGTTCCAAACAAGACCTTTCTGAATCAGTAATGTTATTAGCCATTGGCAAACAGTGATTATACTGCAAATGTAATTCATGAAGTACACTATGTAAAATAAATTCACAGTCGGATGCATAGGTGGTGTAAACAAAGAGGCATGATATTTAAAGGATTCTGTCTGTGGCTGTTCAACATTTTTACTATCCTGAAAAATAACTTTAGATTAATTAATCTACAAAATGAAAATAAATCTTGTGTAAAGTTATCCTCAGACACAAAAAAACCTGGAATGAAAGATAACCCTTTATTTAACAAAGAAATTTGACCATCTGTGAGTACAGTATTTGAAATATTGTATACATTGTTTATTTGTTGGTCAGTATTTCCATCAGATTTTGTAAGCTTGTAATTTTTCTTGTGCTTCCTCCCTCCCCTCCTCCCTCCATGTGCCCTAAAGGGGATATATAGTTTTCCTTTTGGGAGTGGGGAATCAATGGTGGACTGTGTCTCCGTATCTGTGCCTGATGAGTTGTCATAGTCGGTTGATTCATTGTTGCTTGCTCGTCCCTTAAGTATCGAGCGAGGACGTTTCCTTTTTGGATTAGGTGTATATTTATTTTTATTTTGTCCCTCCTGAAATCTGACATGTCTTACATTTTTGAAAGGTTGGCCCTTCTCATAATCAGTAGTGTCACGTAAAAATTTTTTAACCTTTCTTTCCTTCAAAATATTATCAAAATTTAATAGTTCTATGCTGAGTTTTGATAGTAAATCTGGAAAGAAGGGTTCCTGTTGGTAACCATTGCATTCCTCAATATTTTTTAATACTTGACTGGTTTCTTTGTCAATAATTCTAGTGTAATAATCTGATAATGCACTTACAAACTTCATGGAGCATTCCTGCTGAATGGAAGACCATTCATTATTGAGACTATCATCTGGGTCTGCCACCAGTGGTTGAATTTTAACCCTGAGACCCCTTGGACAGATACCTTTAGTCAAATAAGCTTTTAGTAGTTTATGGTGCCAAACACAGGATCTTAGATTTTTCATGTTTTTATTAAGGTCAGCAAATTGTTTTTCACATTTTTGTTTTGGGTTTAGAGAGTTAGTATTATCAAGGTTCACCAAATTCTGGCCAATACCAAATGGTGCAAGATCATCCTTGTCTGCTGATAAATCTGAAAGTATTTTATTTAGATCCATGATAATTCCTCTGATTCAAAAAAATATATGTGTATATATATATAAAAAAAAAAAAAAAAAAAAAACCACGTCCTGTATATACTTCTAGTGATGATATGACAATAATGGTAATATATTAATAGTGCTAATTGCACTTATAACCACGTCATATGCAGAACAATAATGGTTTTTTTATAATTGTGACATAAAGATGAAAGGAATTATAGTGAATGTTTGGCACATAAATTCCAAGCTTAAAAAATGTTTAAATTGTTTATTTAATGGTCAAAAAGGTTAAGAAATGGGTGGGCCCATATATGTATACTATAATATTTATGGATATAAAAATATTATAGTTGTTCTATTCTGGAATGCACATGAAAGTAAGTGTCAACCGAAAATGACAACTACTGAACTAACATTTTGGATAAAGTGATGTAATATATGTCTTTAGTAATCTTGATGGGCCACAATACATACTAGTAGAAGGTCCTATTTTCAATTTGAACTAGGCCAGTATTCAAAAATTATGTATGCTCCAAATGGATCTACAATAAGAGCATCTACATCAGATGAAAATACATAGACCTGATGTATAAGAAGGTAACTTATTGTTTATTCAATACAGACAGTATTTATTTCAAAATTATTACCAATACTTTAAAGGATGTACCAATACTGAATTATTATATTCCCATTATAAAAAGGTTTTAACTAAATATTCTATACTAGGTTAAATCCTGTTGTTTGTTAAATATAATAATCAAAAAAACAAACAAACCTAAATGTGTCAGGTATCAGCATTGGGATGCACTCATACCAACCCAAACTACAAGAGGTCCTTTATATGGCTTAATTCCAAAAGATTCAAGCTCATTTAATTGACCATAAGTACATAGATTTATGTTAAAAAAACTATTCTGTCTTTAATGGTAAGACAAAATATGTTGTTTCATCTCAATATTGAAATGATAGGAATGTAAAGATGTATTATAATAAATGCTTATTTTGTTTAAACATGAATCATAATTCCAAGAAAAAAAGAAGTTTGTGTCATCACCTAAGTATTTTGAAACAATATACTCCCTTATATATATTATAAACTCCTTCCTATATTAATTATTTCTTGTAATGTCACCCAAAAAGAAGACTGTGATATACTTAATAACTGTTAGGAACTGTTCATGTTACAAACAATACAATGTCTATTAACAGTAATATAAATCACAATTCCCTAAAGTTTTGCATAAACATTCACTGTTGCATTAAACACAACTCAATCTATTATGATTTATCCAAAATATACATGAGCTTTTACACATATGTTAGGGACAAAAAACAGTCACAAAATGAATCAGAACAACATTCCTCGCTTTTTAAAAGTAAAAATGAATGTGCGTGAGATATTAAATGTAATCGTCGCAATAGGTATCTTACTGAGAATATTACAGTCTCAATTCACAATGCGACCGTGATCCCAAGCACAAACAGTCATGAATGAAAGATTTGAGTCATTCATTTCTTTTGTATAAGTCAATTTCACACCATAAATGGAAAGTCTGATGAAAAAATAAAAAGTCTGATGAAAAAATGGTTCCGACTCAGTACTTCATATATGCAGGCCCCTTAATAAATGACCAACAAGTGATGACACTCCGTATCACACCACAACACCCAACACTATGAAAAAATGGACAATTAAATGTACTTGAATATATTAAAGGTGTTTGTCATGGCTCCTCTTCGCAGTTCTTTATCCTGTTTAAGGTGGTAACAGTCTCAATATAGAGTGCGGCCTGCCCAAACACTGATGCTGGTAAAAGGGATATGTCTGATGCAAATAAGTTTCGAATCAGCACTTAGTATATGTAGGCCCCTTGATAAATGGCCAACAAGTAATAACACTCCGTATCACAACATGCACCCATCACTTTGAAAAAAATAAAAATTAACTGTACTTGAATATATAGAAGTATTTGTAATGGTTCCTCGTCGCAATTCTTTATCCTACTAGGATGGTAACAGTCTCAATGTAGAATCGACAACTACCCCAATACTGATATTTGTGAAGAAAGAATACTGTCGTTCTTTTTCCTTTTCTTTATAAATGCCAATTGCAAAGCGGGTTTGAATCACCATCTGATGTGTACAAAGACCTCAGAGAAAATGATAAACCATATTACCATGTCGCATTTGGCGGTCTTTATAAAGTAGACTGCAAATTGTACATCACCAACTTCACGAAGTGAAAATTATCAGTTATTGTTGCCATCCGGTTCAAAACCAGTGTTCAAGCGTGTATGGCATAGTGTGTCCATAGATCCAACAGTTTAGAGCTTACAAGGTGGAGCATTTAATATTTAGCACCAACCGAGGCGAGATACGCCGACACAGTCCACCATGATTCCCCCAGCAGGAAATGAATACTCGTGTAGCGGAAAAAATGTCCCCTGCGCGTAGGGAGTTGCACGGCAACAGGAAATATCAAATAAAGAAAATAAGCCAGCAACTAGTGGAGGTTACGGTTAGGTAGTTTATTAGGCTACCATAAGTGCATATAACTCACGAACATACCGGTTTCGGCCCAAATACAATATGGCCTTCTTCAGTGTGTGAATTTTGAGTTCACTATGCAATTTTTAAATACACATCAGAAAATTCTGATTGGTTGAAAGTAACAAGCTCATAAATATTAATCAATTGCAAACATACATACAAAAATCAATAACAAATATGTTAATCAAGTAAAACATATCAAAATGTCATATCAAAACAGAGTAATTATGTATGTAATATATGCAATATGATATAATATAATAATAAACTTGGTGCACTATTCAGTCCAGGTTTGAATGAATATTTATAAATATATTTGATCCAACATACTATATTATATCATATTACATACATAATTACTCTGTTTTGATATGACATTTTGATATGTTTTACTTGATTAACATATTTGTTATTGATTTTTGTATGTATGTTTGCAATTGATTAATATTTATGAGCTTGTTACTTTCAACCAATCAGAATTTTCTGATGTGTATTTAAAAATTGCATAGTGAACTCAAAATTCACACACTGAAGAAGGCCATATTGTATTTGGGCCGAAACCGGTATGTTCGTGAGTTATATGCACTTATGGTAGCCTAATAAACTACCTAACCGTAACCTCCACTAGTTGCTGGCTTATTTTCTTTATTTGATATTTCCTGTTGCGTGCAACTCCCTACGCAGAGGGGACATTTTTTCCGCTACAGGTATTCATTTCCTGCTGGGGGAATCATGGTGGACTGTGTCGGCGTATCTCGTCTCTCGGTTGGTGCTAAATATTAAATGCTCCACCTTGTAAGCTCTAAACTGTTGGATCTATGGACACACTATGCCATACACGCTTGAACACTGGTTTTTGAATCCGGATGGCAACAATAACTGATAATTTTCACTTCGTGAAGTTGGTGATGTACAATTTGCAGTCTACTTTATAAAGACCGCCAAATGCGACATGGTAATATGGTTTATCATTTTCTCTGAGGTCTTTGTACACATCAGATGGTGATTCGAAACCCGTTTCTTTGCAATTGGCATTTATAAAGAAAAGGAAAAAGAACGACAGTATTCTTTCTTCACAAATATCAGTATTGGGGTAGTTGTCGCATTCTACATTGAGACTGTTACCATCCTAGTAGGATAAAGAATTGCGACGAGGAACCATTACAAATACTTCTATATATTCAAGTACAGTTAATTTTTATTTTTTTCAAAGTGATGGGTGCATGTTGTGATACGGAGTGTTATTACTTGTTGGCCATTTATCAAGGGGCCTACATATACTAAGTGCTGATTCGAAACTTATTTGCATCAGACATATCCCTTTTTTACCAGCATCAGTGTTTGGGCAGGCGCCGCACTCTATATTGAGACTGTTACCACCTTAAACAGGATAAAGAACTGCGAAGAGGAGCCATGACAAACACCTTTAATATATTCAAGTACATTTAATTGTCCATTTTTTCATAGTGTTGGGTGTTGTGGTGTGATACGGAGTGTCATCACTTGTTGGTCATTTATTAAGGGGCCTGCATATATGAAGTACTGAGTCGGAACCATTTTTTCATCAGACTTTTTATTTTTTCATCAGACTTTCCATTTATGGTGTGAAATTGACTTATACAAAAGAAATGAATGACTTAAATCTTTCATTCATGACTGTTTGTGCTTGGGATCACGGTCGCATTGTGAATTGAGACTGTAATATTCTCAGTAAGATACCTATTGCGACGATTACATTTAATATCTCACGCACATTCATTTTTACTTTTAAAAAGCGAGGAATGTTGTTCTGATTCATTTTGTGACTGTTTTTTGTCCCTAACATATGTGTAAAAGCTCATGTATATTTTGGATAAATCATAATAGATTGAGTTGTGTTTAATGCAACAGTGAATGTTTATGCAAAACTTTAGGGAATTGTGATTTATATTAGATTTCGGATCTTGGAGTGTGAACAGACATTGTATTGTTTGTAACATGAACAGTTCCTAACAGTTATTAAGTATATCACAGTCTTCTTTTTGGGTGACATTACAAGAAATAATTAATATAGGAAGGAGTTTATAATATATATAAGGGAGTATATTGTTTCAAAATACTTAGGTGATGACACAAACTTCTTTTTCTTGGAATTATGATTCATGTTTAAACAAAATAAGCATTTATTATAATACATCTTTACATTCCTATCATTTCAATATTGAGATGAAACAACATATTTTGTCTTACCATTAAAGACAGAATAGTTTTTTTAACATAAATCTATGTACTTATGGTCAATTAAATGAGCTTGAATCTTTTGGAATTAAGCCATATAAAGGACCTCTTGTAGTTTGGGTTGGTATGAGTGCATCCCAATGCTGATACCTGACACATTTAGGTTTGTTTGTTTTTTTGATTATTATATTTAACAAACAACAGGATTTAACCTAGTATAGAATATTTAGTTAAAACCTTTTTTATAATGGGAATATAATAATTCAGTATTGGTACATCCTTTAAAGTATTGGTAATAATTTTTGAAATAAATACTGTCTGTATTGAATAAACAATAAGTTACCTTCTTATACATCAGGTCTATGTATTTTCATCTGATGTAGATGCTCTTATTGTAGATCCATTTGGAGCATACATAATTTTTGAATACTGGCCTAGTTCAAATTGAAAATAGGACCTTCTACTAGTATGTATTGTGGCCCATCAAGATTACTAAAGACATATATTACATCACTTTATCCAAAATGTTAGTTCAGTAGTTGTCATTTTCGGTTGACACTTACTTTCATGTGCATTCCAGAATAGAACAACTATAATATTTTTATATCCATAAATATTATAGTATACATATATGGGCCCACCCATTTCTTAACCTTTTTGACCATTAAATAAACAATTTAAACATTTTTTAAGCTTGGAATTTATGTGCCAAACATTCACTATAATTCCTTTCATCTTTATGTCATAATTTAATAAACCATTATTGTTCTGTATATGACGTGGTTATAAGTGCAATTAGCACTATTAATATATTGCCATTATTGTCATATCATCACTAGAAGTATATACAGGACGTGGTTTTTTTTTTTTTTTTTTTTTTTATATATATATACACATATATTTTTTTGAATCAGAGGAATTATCATGGATCTAAATAAAATACTTTCAGATTTATCAGCAGACAAGGATGATCTTGCACCATTTGGTATTGGCCAGAATTTGGTGAACCTTGATAATACTAACTCTCTAAACCCAAAACAAAAATGTGAAAAACAATTTGCTGACCTTAATAAAAACATGAAAAATCTAAGATCCTGTGTTTGGCACCATAAACTACTAAAAGCTTATTTGACTAAAGGTATCTGTCCAAGGGGTCTCAGGGTTAAAATTCAACCACTGGTGGCAGACCCAGATGATAGTCTCAATAATGAATGGTCTTCCATTCAGCAGGAATGCTCCATGAAGTTTGTAAGTGCATTATCAGATTATTACACTAGAATTATTGACAAAGAAACCAGTCAAGTATTAAAAAATATTGAGGAATGCAATGGTTACCAACAGGAACCCTTCTTTCCAGATTTACTATCAAAACTCAGCATAGAACTATTAAATTTTGATAATATTTTGAAGGAAAGAAAGGTTAAAAAATTTTTACGTGACACTACTGATTATGAGAAGGGCCAACCTTTCAAACATGTAAGACATGTCAGATTTCAGGAGGGACAAAATAAAAATAAATATACACCTAATCCAAAAGGAAACGTCCTCGTTCGATACTTAAGGGACGAGCAAGCAACAATGAATCAACCGACTATGACAACTCATCAGGCACAGATACGGAGACACAGTCTACCATTGATTCCCCACTCCCAAAAGGAAAAACTATATATCCCCTTTAGGGCACATGGAGGGAGGAGGGGAGGGAGGAAGCACAAGAAAAATTACAAGCTTACAAAATCTGATGGAAATACTGACCAACAAATAAACAATGTATACAATATTTCAAATACTGTACTCACAGATGGTCAAATTTCTTTGTTAAATAAAGGGTTATCTTTCATTCCAGGTTTTTTTGTGTCTGAGGATAACTTTACACAAGATTTATTTTCATTTTGTAGATTAATTAATTTAAAGTTATTTTTTCAGGATAGTAAAAATGTTGAACAGCCACAGACAGAATCCTTTAAATATCATGCCTCTTTGTTTACACCACCTATGCATCCGACTGTGAATTTATTTTTACATAGTGTACTTCATGAATTACATTTGCAGTATAATCACTGTTTGCCAATGGCTAATAACATTACTGATTCAGAAAGGTCTTGTTTGGAACAACTAATAAAGAATAAGGATCTGGTCATTATCAATGCAGATAAGGGAGGAGCAGTGGTGGTGTTAGATTGGATTCAGTATGATATGGAAGCACATAAACAATTAGATGATGTGCGATATTATACAAAAATGCCACTGGATCCTACTTCTGTATTTAAAAAAGAAATAGATGATTTTTTACATTTCGCTTATGATAATGATATAATATCAATGAAAATATTAAATCATTTAACTATCTCTGACCCCATCAAACCATACATCTATTTTCTACCCAAAATACACAAAGACCTCCTGCATCCACCTGGGAGGCCCATTGTATCGGGAATTGGTTCATTGACTGAGCCATTATCTGATTTTCTAACCATGTATTTGAAGCCTTTATTAAAACTGGTAAGGTCAAGAATACAGGACACTACTGAATTCTTGGGTATTATCAATGATATGCAGTTAGATTCAGATTGGATACTTTGCACATTAGATGTATGCTCCTTATACACCAACATCCCACATTGGGCAGGACTAGATGCAATAGAATTTTGGCTCAAACGATCCAACATGTACCAACCAGGATTTAACACTCTATTATTGAACCTAACTGAGCATGTGTTGACCAAAAATGTCTTTTTCTATAATGATGAATGTTTTTTGCAGATCAGAGGAACAGCACTGGGGCTTCATTTGCCCCTATTTATGCTGATCTATTCATGGCTTATATGGAAGAAATTATGATATATGATGACACTCACAATTGGTTTATACCTGACATTGACATCTGGCGAAGATATTTGGATGATTGCTGGATGGTATGGAGATCAGATGTTTCATCTCTTCAAGAATTCATGGATTATTTGAATGATAATAAGTGGGGATACAATTTACCATTACATATGATCAAAAATCTATAACATTTTTGGACGTTTTGATCACAAGAAATATGGATAATACTCTAAAACAGAAGTATTTAGAAAATTCCCCCAATACAACACCATACTCCATGCCTCCAGCTTTCATCCAAAACATATCGCCAGAAATATTCCCAAGTCTCAATTCATTAGAATCAGACGTAACTGTTCTGACAATACGAGTTTTGGTCACCATGCTCAGGATTTGTGTAATAGATTTCAGGATAGGGGTTATGAATCAGGATATGTTACAATGGCATACAGGCACGCCTCAGGTTTAAATAGATCAGACCTTTTGAAATATAATAAGAAACCATCCAAGACCAACACAGTGCGTTTCACAACCACATACGGGAGAAACACTAGGAATTTCATTCAGATTATAAAGGATAATTGGAATATATTAGATGCAGATGCTAAAATTAAGACCATCATCCCTAAAAAATGTTCATTTTCCTTTCGTAAAGGAAAGAATTTGGCAGGGTATTTTAATCATTACAAGCATCACTTTGAATCTTCCTTAACACAGGTCTATCAAACAACTATTTTGGGGGATAAACTCATTGGCTCTTTTCCTTGTGGTCACTGTGTGAACTGTAAACATATGATTAAAACCAAGGAATTCACAAGCAGAAATAGTAGCAAAGTGTTTGATATTCAATTCTTTGCCAATTGCAACACTGATTGGGCCATTTATATGGCCAGTTGCACATGCCACTCATTTTATGTAGGGCAAACATCTCGATCAGTGAAACTCCGGGTGTCTGAACATTTGAGTGACATTAGATGTAAAAAATTATCCAACGCATTATACAAACATACACTTGTACATCACAATGCCAAATTTCATTTTACAGTTATTGATAAAATTATTGGTGATAGAACCAATAAATGTGGTTGGCATAGAAAACTGGACATGAAAGAAAAGAAATGGATTACCAAACTTGGTGCACTATTCAGTCCAGGTTTGAATGAATATTTATAAATATATTTGATCCAACATACTATATTATATCATATTGCATATATTACATACATAATTACTCTGTTTTGATATGACATTTTGATATGTTTTACTTGATTAACATATTTGTTATTGATTTTTGTATGTATGTTTGCAATTGATTAATATTTATGAGCTTGTTACTTTCAACCAATCAGAATTTTCTGATGTGTATTTAAAAATTGCATAGTGAACTCAAAATTCACACACTGAAGAAGGCCATATTGTATTTGGGCCGAAACCGGTATGTTCGTGAGTTATATGCACTTATGGTAGCCTAATAAACTACCTAACCGTAACCTCCACTAGTTGCTGGCTTATTTTCTTTATTTGATATTTCCTGTTGCCGTGCAACTCCCTACGCGCAGGGGACATTTTTTCCGATAAACTGCGTCTTACCCACAGACTTACAGATTGGAGACAATGTAAGCTATAGGAAAGTCTGCTACATAAAAGCTGAAGTTATTGATACAACAGCAAAGGCAATATCCTATGTGAGTTGTGTGGAAGATGGTAAGCCATATACAGGAAATAATAAGTTATGTACTCACCATAACGTTCCATGTGAGTTGTTCATCTTGCCTTCATTCTTGACTGATGGTTCGGTACGGCCACATGCAAAGCTCAAGGTCTTCCAGTAGCTCGTGGCCAAGCCCCTATCCCATGATGCACTATGAATGACCTCAGATCTTGTTTGCTGCATGTACTATAACCATATAAAATAGCTAACCCTCTATGGAAAGGAAGAAGAAATTGAGCAACCAGGATGAGACCAACATCTAGGTCATCTATCAGCCAGGAGGGGGTAGGAGGGAGGGATGTAAGAATGAAGGCGAGATGAACACCTCACATGGAACGTTTTGGTGAGTACATAACTTCTTAATGTGAAGTTGTTCAATCTTGGCATTCATTCTTGACTGATGGGTAGCATCCCTAGCACCATCAATCTCGGGTGGCTCACAGGAGTACATTTTTCAGGACCATGGACGCAAAGGAAGCCCTGTCCCTGGAGGCCTTATCAACTTTATAATGAGTGATAAAGGTAGGACGTTTTGACCAAGTGGCTGCTGCACAAATGTTATTAAGGGGCAGTTTGGCTGAAAACGCAGAGGATGTAGAAACTGCTCTGGTTGAGTGAGCTTTAATCTTGTGTTGCAAAGGCATATTAGCAGCTGAATAGACAAAGGGGATACAATCAGATAGCCATTTAGACAGAGTTGTTTTAGCCACTGGTCTACCTTTCCTGGGTTCAGAGAGTGAAACAAAGAGTTGGTCTAATTTTCTGATATCTTTTGTTCTATCCAAATAAAATCTGAGCTGTCTGTGAACATCAAGTTTGTGCAGCATATACTCCAATTTGTTGGAATGATTAGGGAAGAAAACTGGTAACTCAATAACTTGGTTAATATTGGTTTCTGAACAAACTTTGGGCAAAAAGGAAGGATTTGTCCTAAGTGACACTCTGTCAGCATGAAACATCAAATAAGGAGGGCTGATGGATAAAGCCTGAAGCTCTGACACACTGCGTGCAGAAGTAATAGCTATCAGAAAAATGGTTTTCCAAGACAAATATTTGAGGTCACAAGATAATGCTGATTCAAATGGAGGGAAGATTATTCCTGAAAGCATAAAATTTAGATTCCATGGAGAATAAGGAGTTTTCACAGATGGTCTCATATGAAATGTCCCCTTGAGAAAGGCTTTGGATAACTTGTGGGACATGATATTTAACCTGTCAATCCTAAGATGAAAATTAGATATAGCAGCCAACTGGACCCGAAATGTTGCTGCTGCCACTCCTTTGTTAAAAATCATAGTCAAGAATTCTAGTATGGATGTCATGGAGGCTTGGTAAGGATCAATGTTATGCTTAGAGGCCCAAATGGAAAATCTTTTCCACTTACTAAGATATAATCTTCTAGTGGGCGGCTTATGAGAAGACAAAAGGATCTGTTTTGTGGCTGTAAGGGGAACAGGAGCAGCCAAACTGTCAGCTTCAATGACTGCAGAGAGGGATAAGGTCCCCCGATGGATGTGTCAGAAGGTCTGGAACTGGGTCCAGAATCCAGGGATCCTCCAAGAGACGATGTTGAAGGAATGGGAACCAAATCTGCCAAGGCCAGTGAGGGGCTATAAGGATGATCGTCCTTCCCAGGGATTTTGCTTTCTGTAGAATCTTGGGTATCAATGGTATTGGTGGAAATGGAGAGTGGAGACCTGGGGGACAATCGCGTATGAGTGCGTCCCACGGGGCTTCTCCCACAGGGGAGATCAGGGCAAAGTAGCTTCTGCATTTTGTGTTGATGTGACTGGCAAAAAGGTCGCAGCAAGGCTGGCCCCATCTGCGGAAAATCCTGTACTCGATCGCTTTCTTGAGGGACCACTCATGTGGCAACAAGATTGTCCTGCTTAGTTTGTCTGCTATCACGCTGGATCTCCCCAGGATGTGTGTTGTCAACAGAAAGCTCTGGGAGGAAACAGACCACTGCCAAACTGAGGGCTTCTCGGCAAAGGGGGTACGATCTGGTTCCCCCCGTGCTTGTTCAAGTACCAGACTATTGACATAATTGTCTGTCTGAATCGCAATCGTTCCTAGAGAAAGGGAGACCTGAAGTACTGCAACGCCAAAAGTACTGCTCTCATCTCCAGAACATTGATATGCAAGTGTGACTCCTGATCGGTCTATGTGCCTTGGGCAGTCTTTCCCTGAAAATGCCCCCCAACCCTATCAGGAAAATGTCCATGGTCACAATGGCTACTGGAGGGGGTAGAACAAAGGGGCGTCCCATGGTGACATGAAGAGATGTCAACCACCACTGGAGATCTTTCTTGCAAGAGCTTGTAATCAATATTGTGTGGTCCATGGGTAGTTCCTGGTAAGACCATTGAGTGAAGAAAAGCCACTGAAGGATCCGCATATGCATTCTTGCTAACCGTATGGCTAGGATTGCCGCATCCATCATACCCAATAATTTCAGAACTTCTGAAGCTGGAGCTCTGTTTTTCAATACCAATGTGCTGACATGCTGACGAAGAAGAAAGACTCTTTCGATTGGTAGCGTTAGAGTGGTGGTTGAGGGGTCTAGCTCTACCCCGATAAAACGATATGCTGTGATGGTGACAAGGCAGACTTTTCTGAGTTGACTAATACCCAAATGATTGCAGAGTGACAGAGTGTACTCCCTTGCCTGAATAAGTTGATGCCAGGTGGTGGCGGTAAGGAGCCAATCATCTAGGTACGGAGACACCTGGAATCCTACATGCCTCAGGTAAGCCGTGACCACTGCCATGCATTTGGTGAACACTCTGGGGGCTGTAGTGAGACCAAAGGACAGGGCTCGAAACTGAAAATGATTGGCTCTCAGCCAGAAATGCAGGTGATCTCTGGATGGCCTGGCCATCTTTATGTGGTAGTACGCATCCTTGAGATCTATTGAACCCATCCAATTGTCCTTCCCTAAGAAGGGAAGTATAGACTGAAGCCTAACCATCCGGAACTTTTCTTTACATATTGCTGGAGTCTGCTGAGGTCCAAAATGGGTCTCCAGTCCTACGTTTTCTTTGGAACCAAAAAGAATCTCGAGTAAGTTCCGGACTGTGTTTGGTCTGCTGGGACTGGCTGGATGACTCCTTTTTGTAGCAACTTTTGGACCTCTATAGTTGCTTGTTCCCTGTAACTGGGTGGAATGTCCGGGATTCTCCTTATGGACAGGGGAGGTGTGGGTGTGGCGACTGGTATAAAGTACCTTCTGGAAATTATACTTTGTACCAGCTGTCTTTTGTTATTCCTTGCCAGGCGTCTGGGTACAAAGATAAGCGACCCCCGACTATCTCCAGAGTAAGACTGTCAGGTCTCCTTTCAGGAGCACTGGTAGGGTTAACCAGAGAAGTGATCTCTGTCACCCTGATGTTCCAGACCCCCTCTGCCACGAGGGCGGCGTCTTCCACTATTACTCCCTCCACTGCCCCTGGAGGGGGGGTTCACCACGTGTGTTCTGAAAGGCTCTTTGGGCTTTCCGGAACCACATTTTTCCCTCTCCTTTGACCTTTGGGATAAGGTCGGGTAGGGGTGGAAAAACGGACTCTGATGGCACAGTTTTTCCCTCCTGTTCACACCTGGTCAAGGTTTCCTTCACTTTAGGCCCAAAAAAGGATGAGCCATCAAAGGGAGTGTTCATGAAGGATGACTTGAAGGGCTCCGAGAAAGAACACAAGCGCATCCAGGAATGTCTTCTAAGAGTGATTCCTGTACCTGCTGCCCTACTCGTTCTATCAGCTGTATAGGATATGAGATGCATGGACGAGTTGACAATAGAATTTAGGGTAGAAAGCTGGGCAGCAACTTTGTCAGAGGCACCTGCAGCTACTGTACCCTGAAGTGTGTGAGGTGTGTCCATATTCATTAAGGATATCCACACCTCCAGGCTAGTTGCTCAGCATAATGCATCCGAGGTTATCCAAGTGCAACTAACTCTGGGCAAAACTGCAATCCAAACTGTAGCTTGCTACAGATCCTCCACCATGGCCCAGGATTCCCACTCCTCTTTTCTAGATGTACTGGAAAATATTAGGGTTCAACAAAACACCCTAATAATGGGCGACTTCAACTACCCCACCATTAACTGGGAAAACTACTCGTGTACCAACTCCTTAGCTCAACGCTTTCTGGAATTCATAAACTCCAATGCCCTAGATCAACTTATCCACATCCCCACCAGGGGCAACAATATCCTAGACCTAGTCATTACCAATATGAGTGACCGGTATTCCACACCTGAAGTCAAATCCTCGTTGGTCCGATCCGACCATAAGCTTATCACCCTTGATATCCACATCCCGCCCCACCCCCCATTAAGGAAACCACAGTAAAAAATTTCTCCAAAGCCAACTTCATGCTTCTTAAGACAGAAGTGGTGAACTTCATGACACCCATGCAGATGCAGATGGACAATACAGTTACAACTGCTGAATCCTACACAAATGCACTCTATAAGCACTTACACAAGAACTAAGACGCTATCCTCCAAAAAAAGGAAGCCAATCTGGTGGTCCCCTGCCATAAACAAACTGTACAACATAAGGAAGAAACTGTTGTAAAAGAGAGTAAAATCCCATGAGTGGAGGAGCTCCCTAGTCAGCCTCAGTAAGAAGCCGAGATCCCTTATAAGATCCTACAAAGCTAGCTACGAAAACAAAATCGCCACTAAATCCAAGGACAACCACAAAGCATTTTATAGCTATGTCAAGAATCTAGATGGCAACACCCAGATCTGCTCTGAGTTATAGCACAAAGGCACGAAAATTACAGAACCAACTGATATTGCCAACATCCTGGCAGATAGGTTCAGTGCTAACTTTACCCCCCTCTCACCCCCTAAAAGGCCCATATCTATACAGGAAGAATGTAGAGTCCCTGTAATGACAACTACGCAGGTAAAAGTTGCACGCTCTAAAGCCAAAAACACAGCATCCATGGGACCGGACAACATCCCAGGCTGCGTTTTACACAAACTTCAGAACGGACTGGCTCCCCACTTAAGCACCATGTTCAACAACAGCCTCGCATCAGGCTTTGTGCCCACTGAATGGTGCACAGCAACAGTTATCCCATTCCACAAAGGGGGAGCCACCACTGATCCCGGGAACTATCGACCTATTAGCCTGACGAGCCTGGTCTGCAAGGCCATGGAACGTATCATCATGGAACTCATAAACAAAGACATTGGTAACCTCCAAATTCTGGATCCCACCCAGTTCGGGTTTGTGGAAGGCAGATCATGCCTCCTGAACCTGATCGACTTCTTTGAGGCAGTCACCAAAGCCGTGGATGAGGGTAAGGTGGTTCACACAGCCTATCTTGACCTTGCCAAGGCTTTCAACACCATCCCCCATTCTGGAATTATAGCTAAACTCACTAAACTAGGTATAAATCCCTACATCACAAGATGGGTTGCCAAGTGGCTCACTGACAGAACCCACACTGTAAAAGCTGCAGACTCCAAATTTGACCTCAAAACAGTGACAAGTGGAGTACCACAGGGTTCCGTCCTGGGACCTCTCCTGTTTGGGATCTACTTCTCTGAAGTACAGGTTAACACAGAAGGCCTCTGGCTAATGAAGTTCGCAGATGACTGCAAACTAGGAGCCATAGTCAAGTCCCCAAATGATGCGGACATCCTGCAGAAGGGCCTCACTGAGACAGATGCCTGCTGTCAGATCCATGGCCTCAAGCTCAATGCCAAAAAGTGCAGTGTCATCCCCTTTGGTAAAAACTCTGTACCCATGAGCTACCACATAGGAAGCAATCTACTTAACACTGAATGCGTGATAAGAGACCTTGGGACCCAGGTGGACAGTAGTCTCTCCTTTGTTAGTCACATCACCACAGTAGTCAGGAAGTCCTTCTACGTGGCACACCTCATCATAAAAGGGTTCTCATCCAGGAAAAAAGAGGTCATTGTTCACCTCTACTCATCACTCATTAGACCCATTATAAAGTACAACGTCCCTTTTGAAATGTACCTCACAAGACATCTGCAGTAGCTGGAAAGACCACAGAAGTACGTCACAAAGAGGATTACTGGCCTCAAACAAATGCCCTACACTGAACGCCTCAAAAAACTCCAGCTTTACTCCGTATCATATCGCCTACTCCGAGGTCATCTCTGCCTAACATATAAAGCTATGTCAAACCCAGAGCTGTTGGACATGCTACACCTAAGGAAATCCCAATCCCTCTGAGCTACATGATCTAAGGACCTAAACCTTGTCACCACAATAAACAGGACACACTGGAGGGATAGATTCCTGTCCCAGAGATTTCCTATACTCTGGAACAAGCTACTCATCTATGTCAAGCAAAGTTCTTCATTAGCACTCTTCGAGAAAAATCTTGATGAGCGGATGGGAAATAGGAAATACACCCTGGGGATCACTTCTGTGTGTCTGCTGGACAGTGGCACAGCAAAATAAATTTCTTGGGTGACGTAAGCTATGGAACCTTGCTGGCTAGGTTTATGTAGGCCCTTGGGCCGATTCCCTAGTACCTACCTATGAACCTATAAGAGTATCTCTCAGCTCCTTAAGGAGATCTCTTTGCAACCTAGTAAAATGGGTAGTTCAGTGAATGGAGCGCAAAACTCGCTGAACTGAACATGCATTTCCCATATCTAGCCATGATCCTAGACTCTTTATTAGAATATAGATAGATGAGGAAGCCTCGGACATTTCCTTTTTGGTGGCCGCCGTCACCACCATGGCATCAACTGGGACTCCTTTGGTTAAGAAAGTTTTGTCTGGAGGGGCTAATATAAACTTGTTAGGCCTCAAAGGGACAGTCTCCATGGACTCTTTTGACTCCCACGCCCTACGAGAAACCAACTGCATGAGCTCATCGAAGGGTGGAGACACCCAAGAGGTGGAAGGTTGAGACCTGAAAGCCTTCAGGAGAACTGACTCATCCTCAGTAGGGCTTTTGGACTGCCAATCACCCCGCTGTCTAAGGATCTCAAGTATCTCAGCAAAGGAGATATCCCCAGAGCGGGACCATGGGGACCCTTCTGACTCACCCAAGTCAGTGTCAGATGTTAAAGACTCCTGTGGGTAGTCCAAGTGTCTCCTCTTGCACAATCTCTTCCTGGGAACCTCTTCAGTGGGAGCCTCTGGGGAGGTCTTGGAAGAGCAGGCGGCACCCTGTGGGGCTAACCTGAGGCTCTGGGTCTAGCTGGGATGATGGAAGCAGAAGCAGACACAGACACTTTAGGGGATGAGGAAGCAAGGCCTGAAGTCGAGGATGTCTTGGGCGACAAAGCTCTCCTCATGGCTTAAAAAGCACCACGGCTCCGATGGGAAGGAATCGACAGATCTGCGGAAACCATCAAACCCTCCTGCATCGAGGCAGTGGGCTCCGAGCCGGAGGTAGGAGCCAAGCTCATCCGAGCTGAAGCCCCGAAAGGAAGAGTCAGCACCAAGTTGGTCCAACTATCCTCTCAGGATCTGACTGGAGAGTGTCGGTTCCTAGAGTCCCTGGTTGGCGCCGAGGGCGTCAGAGTGGATGGAGCAGAGGACACTGGAGGAGGAGGTCTCAGCTCCAAAGGCTCCACGATCAACAGGTCTGCTTCTTTTGGCTCTGAAGGGCTGATACGGTTCGGAGGAGGAGTAGCCAAAGCAGGAGTAGTTGTCTTCGGCTCCGAAGCTGCTTGGGTCGGAGCAGACAATTTAGCAACACCTGGTGCCTGTAAAGGCTTCTGCACCAATTGATCCATATCTAAATCTGAAAGGTTGACAGATGATCTAGATGAATGCACTGATGGTGCCGACTGAAGCAATGGTGACTGCGGCACTTCGGATACTGGCTCCAATGCTGTGGGCCGGCTCCGAAAGGAAAAGACAGTCGGCTCCGAAGTCTGTGGAGCTGATGTCGCAGATTCATCAGATTTTTTTGATTTTTTTGAATGCTTAGAGTCCTTAGATTAAACAGATGACTTAGAGGACTTAGGGGATTTGCTGTCCACATCCTGGTCACTCAAAGCCTCTTGAAAGGGGTGTTTAAGCAAGCCCCTGTCCATTAACTTCCTTTTCCTCTCTAACAAAACTCTTGACAAAAAGGAATGGCAGATAGATTCTTGTACACACACACACACACACACACACACACACACACACACACACACACACACACACACACACACACACACACGAGCCTGAGATAAAGAATCCAGAAACTCTATACATCTAGAAAAGGCTGTATATAGCCACTAGAAAAGCTATTTAAATACACACACTAACAGATAACTAGGTCAAAACACACAACGCCAATTTTTTAAAGAGTAACAATATGAACACATGGGAAGGGGAACTTCAAGGAAGCTATAAAAGCTAACTACCTACCTAACTATCCTACGTCAAAAATTTAGTAAAAATATTTAACAAACTGCTAAATAGAAAAAGTTTTAAAATTGTACTGGCCCAAGCTTGCACTGGAAACTTCGATCAGATGCTGTGGTAAACTAGATCTGAGGTAATTCACAGTGCATGATGAGATAGGGGCTTGGCCTCGAGCTACTGGAAGGCCTCGAGCTTTGCATGTGACTGTACCAGAGCCGATGGATCGGCTCCGAACCATCAGTCAAGAATGAACGGCGAGATTGAACAACTTCACATTATACATTTCTACAAAACAAACAGATTGAAGTCAAAGGTCCAGAAAGCTAAGGTCCTAGCAGATCACTAGTTCCCCCAGCAGTTCTCATACTGCTTAGAAAGGACTGACATTGACTATTTGAAAATCAAAATGCTGCAGAGTCAATGGTTAAATGGAAAAATCCTTAATGTGAAGTTATAAGGCCCACTAGAAGAACAACTATCTAAATGCAATGGCTCCCATGGGGAGGAACTGCAACAGCACCCGCAGTGGCCCTGAATGAAAGTAAGGTCCATCCAGTGCAGAAGTAAGTGCCAACATCTTTCCTGACTGCAGCTCAGGCAAGACCAATCATTTGTTCTACGCACATGAGAAATTAGAACTTCTAAGGATCTCGGGGGTATGCAAAAAAAACTAAAAAGTCTATTTGTGACTTCCATAATTAGTAAGACCCAACTTTCTTGCTTGGAAATGTGTCTAACAGGCAATCTCCTAAAGCTAATAAAAGAAGGACCAGGAATGCATGGTCCTAAGATGGCCCCTTAGGCTGACATGAGTGACTCTGAAGAAGCAAGCAGATGACCATCTTCCGAGGGCATCTCTAAAAATGAAAATCCCCAAGCAGCCATCCAGAAATGAGGTTGATGAAAGGAACTCAGTTCGATGACTGTAACTAACAAAACTGTGAAATGGCCACTGCCACTCCAAAGGTAAATCAGGATAAAGACAGCTCTTGCTATTTGTAGAACAATAACAGGAAACAGGAGAAATTTTAGACTGGGAACAACAACCAAAGCAACAACATGGCAGCATCATGAAAAGGATGTACTGTCCAGCTGCCATGTGCCATGGTGCAGGAAATTTCCTCATGCATGTTTCCTCATGCATGTTGTGTACAACACTTAGAAGAGGTAGGAAGAGAAATGTAACACAAAACATCTGCTGCAAAAGCAACCACTCCCTGTGCCCTTGCTGACAACATTCCAGATGTAGTAAAAGAAGTACATACTGAAAAAATACAGGAAACTACCGGCATCCCTCAAGCAAGAAGGGAAATGTGTGATCTCTGAAGATCACAGAGACACCATGCTGTCTGTTATTTTTTTCTTGCCAGTAACCATTGTTAGGATGCATACCTAAAAGAATTTAACAGAGTGGATGTCATCTTCCACACATCAACATCAGAGGCTGAAAAGGCAGCTAAAGTGGCCACATAAGAAGGAATGTCACTCCTCTCTGGGAGAGCTTATGGTATCCCCTAAACAAGGCTGCACTAATGCCTGAGGAAGACATACGGGAGGGGCTATAAAACAAAAGTTAGCCCAAAGGAAGTGGTCCAAGGAAACAGCCTACTGCATGCATATGGCTGGAGGTCCTGAATATACCAATGAAACACATGGTAACTCTATCAATACACTGTTGGAAAAAGAACAATCATTTTTTTGCCACTGAAATTATCCAAAGAGTCACCCCATCAAAGTTGTCATCCTTAATAAATAAACAAGCTTTGCCCTGCATACATTGAAATGTACCTTTACGTTGAGATACATTTCTATATGTAAACCTAAATTCCTGGCTTAATAGATCTTTCAAAATTTTATTCCTTCTAAAACCAAATGAAGGACTGGTTCCTACTATGCTACCAATCCTGTCATCCATCTGCAGAATTTTTCAATTGTGTTTAATGATATCACATATAGCTTTTATGTCATTACTGTATGTCAACATCAACCTTACTTCAGCACCTTTACTGGGCATAAAAGATGTGTCACCTTCAGGGGGTGTGTATCTGTGGAGAACCATGGCCTGGCTTTACCCCTTCTATGTCGTTTACTACTGTTTATTGTTGTTTCTACGTTAGTTTTTCTACAGCCTCTTTTATTTAAATTTACTTCCAATTCTGCAATTTCTTTCTCAAAACATGCATCTACATTACAGAGGCAATAAATCCTATTCACCTGATCTTTAACTATATTATCATAAGTATGCCTCGGATGCATGATATCATAGGTCAAAATACTGTTTTTTCCAACAGCTTTTTCTATGTAGTGACGTATTATAGCTGCCCTCAATATCTTTAGTTAGACAAACATCCAAGAAGTCTATGCTCTCAATGGAGTAGTGCATAGTGAACCTCAAAAAAACTAGTGCTAGATTCTAAATATATGACAACTTTTTCTAAATTGTTTGAGGTACCTCGCCAAAGGACAAAAATATCATCCACAAATCTTACATAGAGGCATAGTTGCTCCTTCCATTCATGCATTGTTTCAAAAATTACCATTTCCTCCCAATAGGCAAGTACATGGTTTGCGTACAAATTGGCACATTGGGTGCCCATCGCAATCCCCTGTTTCTGCCTATAATAATTTCCATAGCACAAGAAAACATTATTTTCCAGAATGAGTGTTAACACATCATAAACAAGCCTTCTCCTATTGGCTTCAAAACATACCTTATTGGTCAAAATATATTTAATGGCTGATATGTCATAGGTGTTACTTATAAGAGTAAATAAATTCTTAGCATCTAGCGTTACCAATAAATAATCCTGTTTGTCTCGTGTGGTTAAACATTCATATATGCCAGTTAAAAAATGGCCAGCATCCTTTAATATTCTGGGAAGAACTTCTAAGACCTGTTTTAGGGTGCATTCTGCCAATACGGATAAGTGCTCAGTAATCCAACCCTTCCCTGAGACGAAAGGTCTCATCGGGGAGTTCCTAAGATCTTTATACATCTTAGGAAGTGCTTTGAATATTGGAGTAACAGGATGCTCTATCAGAAAAAAATTTAATAATTTTTCACCTAATAAGCCTTCCTGATTCCAAAGCCTTAATGTGTTCCTTACTCTATTGATTACTGTTTTCACACTTAAGGGGGAAATTTGCATAAAAGTGGATGTGTCCTGTAAGAGGGTCAGAATCTTTTCTTTATACATCTCTTGACCCATTACCACCACAGCACTGCCTTTGTCTGTGGGTCTAACAATTCTATCATCATGTATTAAAGAGTCTTAAACTAATGCATTCCTCTGCATGGATGTTAAATTACAATATTTGTTCCTTCGTTTACTATTCAGAAAAAACTTAAGTTCATCTTCACAAACTTTCAGAAATGTACAGATAGTGGAATTCACAACAGGTACAAAAATACTTGGTTGTCTTAATGAAGGTTGTCATAATGAAGTTTGCTGTCTATTAGCATTATCACCAAACATTTGCCTTAGGGAAACATTTCTTCCAAACAACATCAGATCTATAATCATTTCATTGTATACAGGACTTGCACTTGGAACAAATGTCAAACTCTTGTTTAAAATATACATTTGTTCCCCTGAAGGTATAATATCAGATATAGTATAAACAATATTAAAACAGTCACCTGTCACATCGATGGTTTCCATTTCTTGAATCCCCTGTTGCCTGAATAATCTCGTTTTTGATTAATTTTCTTTTTCACAGGTACAGGAAGTGCTCTGTTCATTCTTGGTTGCCATAGCAACCATGCGGTTATCCATTTGGGAAATAACCGTGTATTTATGCATACTAATAACATTTAAGCCTTCACTTAACACTCTAGAAAACTGTGGCAACACATTTGTGCTTTTTTCAGCTTCCAGCACATGTGGTTCTTGTGGCCAGGTAAAAATATTCCCCATACCAAAATCCTTGTAGTCCCTCGTCATTTTCTTGGTTTTGGTTTGTTGTAGCCTGACATCATAGGCAACAAGAGCACAAAAAAACTCACTCAATCAAAGCCTGTACCTTGTATCTGTGAAGACTAATTACTATTCCAACCCTCCCCTTCACATACTTCATTTCACAAACTAATGGAATTTCTCACATTTATACACTATTGTAACCAGTTCTTTTTCTATTTAAGTACATATCTTTTGTGCCTCTCTAAATGCTCTTAACCTACAAGCTACTAGTCTATTCCCCTATAAGATCAAAGCTCCTATACTATTCTATCATCTACATGTAGTGCAACTGGTTTATTCACACCAGAAAATTTTAACAATGAAGCATCACCTAACTAGTTACATGAACATCTCAAAACTCCTAATCTTATCCATAGCTCCATTCTCGGGTAATTCTACATAGTGAAATACCACAAACGTCAGTGAAGGAGGTAACTTATAGATGATTTGTGAATCTAAGAAAACTAACTAGTGATTTATAGGGCTTAACTAAGTTAATTTAGTGAGGTTAACTGGACAAGTGTTCATACAGAATTACTGTATAAAATAAGTGAAAAAGAAATTTAATTTTATTTGGTGGACAACCAGCCAAAATGTGCTTGTTACATTTCAAGAAATGCAGTACGACTGAACGAAACAATAATTCCAGTTAAAAATCCATTTATTATACAAGTTGAGTGCTTTCATTCCAACAACTTAATGGAACTTCATCAGAACTACTTACACATTTAAAATATGCAATTAAAATACAAAACCAAGGGCATTACATGAGGTAAAACAAACAATGCCATTCCACAATCAATGAAACAATAAATCTTAAATAATTCACACTTCATAATGCTTTAACCTTAAAACAAAATTAATGGAGACAGAGTAATTTAAGGCTGGAGGACTCATTGCATTAAACAGTATTTGCCAGTTAAGTTCACATTTATTCAGGTGATTGTCAGTATAAAAACCTCTGAAATCATTTTTGATCTGTTCCAAGACTAAAAATTCAAACTTGTGGTCACTAAAGGAACAAATGTGTCTATATAAAGCATTTTTTTATCCCTTATGTCAGTAACATGCTCGTATATTCTACATCCTAGTTTCCTGCTAGTTTTTCCTATATAGAATGCAGGACGGCACTTAATACCTGGCAAAATATACCACTTGTTAGAATTACATGTAAAAAAGCATTTATGTTGTATGTTTTTTCCCCCCTGAATGTAACATTCAGTTTTAATGATAAAAGAGCATCACAGACAACTTCTGCACTTAAACATATCCTTTCTGCAATGCAATCCATCTGTCCTCACATCATGGATCCTTTCTTTGTTTTAGATCATTGCCTCCTTGCTCACATTTTCTTGGACTTAAAGTACTAGGGGGACTGAGCAGCAGATGCTGATTGGTCCTCGTTGCATTATCAACATTCAAATGCCAGTATTGCATTTGTTGTCAGAACTGAAGGACTTAGCACTCCATGTGTGGCATAAACTGTAGCAAGCAGTTTGCTACAGTTTAAAACAAACTAAGATTTTTTTTTAGAACTGATGCGCTTAGCAGAGGACGTTTTTTTAGCACCTCAACCTGGAGTTGACGGATTTGCCAGATTGGGGAACAGCACTGGGCACCAGAACAGTTAGCTACAACCCCGTTGCTGTTCACTGTAGTGGGAAACAATGCCTGCAGTTGGCCTGGCACTGGTATTAGGATATGTCCCCTAAGGGTAACATGCCTATTTCTCCCTTAACACAAGGAAGCTACACAGTTAAATGTCTAAGCCTAAAGAACAAGGAAGGATTTCTCCCATGTCCACCCTCTGTAGATGGTCCTTCAGATCACAACTGCACAATATTTGTCATCCAGAAAGGAAAAATAAGGGCAGACGGTTTCCAAGAGTCACTATAGTACTAGAAAACCATATGAGTTCCCCTACAATCAACTCATCACTCTAATTTTATATTTGCTCTTACTTTTTATCTGCCATTTAAGTCAAATTGAAAAACAAAATCACATTTCCTGGAATGAAATTGATTTCAGTGTCACAGCTGGTATAACTACATGACAGTACACAAGTAACTTTCTAAGTGATGTTCTTAAATAGTGGATAATACAATACCAACAGCATAGCCTTCTGAGGAAATGCTGTACTGGAAGAAAAAGAATGAAAACGGAAGCTTTTTTTACACAGCAAAAATATGTACTGGTATTATGACAATTTTCTTTCCACTATCACTTCTGCATCCATAATGCAATCAATTTATATGTTATATGTTACTACTACACTTCTTCTTCTTCTTTCGGCTTTATCCCAGTTAGGGGTCGCCACAGCGGATCACCTGTCCGCACATTGAATGGCAGTGGAGTTTTACAGTGTCGAGTTGCCAGCCCGGCGCCCAACCTTCCACAGAAGGCACACTCACACGCACACCTAGGGCCAATTTAGAGTATCCAATCCACCTGCAGCATGTCTTTGGGATGTGGGAGGAAACCGGAGCACCCGGAGGAAACCCACGCGACCACAGGGAGGACATGCAGACTCCGCACAGAAGGCACCCCAGCCGAGGATCGAACCAGAGAACCTCTTGCTGTGAGGCAGCAATGCTAACCACTGCACCACTGTGGCCGCCCATATGTTACTACTACACTGAAGATGTTTATGGCACTCTGTAGTAAGACACCTGTAGCCAATATTATAATTTCAGAGTTAGTACATACTCTCTCTAATCGGATTTGCATTTTTTAATGTTTTGAGGTTCATACTTAATGTCCTTCAACTGTTAACAACCACCTCTGAAAACTGAACCATCTGTGTGTGGATGGAATATAAATAAGACCTTGCACTAGGCATTCAATGGATTAGGTCAATGGCACTAGAATTTTTGTAAAAACAAATATTAGCTTACAACAGATGGTCACCTTTCAGTCCCTACAATTTAAGCTGCAAACCTTGTAATCTAAACTTATGAGTGTTAGTGCTGTACACCAAACCAAAAAATACTGCCTTAGCAACACTCAAGTAAAACCAAGAAGGAAAAACTCTCACATCCTACTCAAGTAAAACCAAGAAGGAAAAACTCTCACATCCTTTCTGGAGTCCCTGTAAAACATGCACTGTAAGACCACTCTCTCTGTCTCGTCTGTCTTTTAACCAAGCACCTCTCTCCAACCTTGCCACCCCAATGACAATCCTTTGCTAGCTCTCAAGCAAAGAACGGTTCCTTCTCTCCGTATGTACAATTCTTTAAGCCATAAATTATTTTTGCATTCTACTCAAAAATAAAGAACAGCAACAGAACTACAAATGCATCTACATGGAACTACAAAGCCAGCCCAAGTACAAATGCACAGTCCTTCAACACCTAATTTATTGTGACCCAGATGACTCCCAATCAATCTCTTAATTCGGCAGGTATCCAGAAAAAGTGGAAGCAACTCAAAATGCTAAAACCTGGTGACCACAAGAAAAGACTTGGTGTCCAGATGTGTTGATCACCTTTCTTTGCAAATATACAGTGGAGGCATAACAAGTGAACTTTTCTGCAAATCAGTTACTTTGCCATTATGCTTAAATTATTGGTAAGATGAAGTTGTTTTTTAAGCATGTATGCTGAGTATACATTTAATTAACTTGACAAAACAGAAGAATTTTTCTATCTGATTGCTACTCTCCATGTCTGCTAACCATCAAGTTTCTCTTCTAAAAGTTTGAGACCATTCATTTCCTCAACCACTGGAAAGTCCCAATCAGTGAAGCTGTCATAAAGGCAGCCATAGAAGTGGATTTGTGCCCTCAAAAGCATCCTGACAATGATGGTATGTCTAAGGAAGGCACTAACCCCTTTCTGGTGGCTTGCATGAGCATCTGTGTCACCACAGGGTATCCTATACCCTCTCATTTGCACATGGATACTTCCACCCTCAAGCTAATGGGGTCTACTGTCACCAGTTTGGGATTGCCAACCCAAATTCCCTAATCCAGGCCATTTCACTGCTGCTCAAGCCTCCATTTGCATGGTAGTGATTTGCTGACGGGAAGATACCCACCCTCCTGGGATGAATCTGCCATTGCCACTCAATTTTACACTCCCCTTCCCATCTTTTCTAGCACCCAAACCACTAGTCAAACTTAGGTCATCTGGGTCACAGTCAGTGTTTTATCCTTCCTTCTAGGCCACAAGGACAGCCTTGAACAGGGTGAATTTCTTAGTGTGTGTGAGTGTATATGTGGCTATTTAACAGACACGTCTGGTTGAGTAAAAAGGCTCTTGTCTCTTCTTAAGTACAGAGTGTTGCATCTCTCATTGCGACAGTAAATCTTTTTGATGCAGATTTGGTGCTATCAAGATGCATGTGACTGGACCTATGCAGTTCAAATCACTGTTTGATCAGCATTTGGATATATACTAAAATATAATGCAACATACACTGGATCACTGCAATACACATCTTGACAAGCAGACATAAATGTTATGCTAATGCTTCCCAACACTGACTAAAGTTTATTAAGCAACCCATCATATAAAAGGAGAACCATGAGTATAAACTGGACTAAAGGATGGGGCACAACCTGGAGTATCCTGTTCTGGTAGCTAGCTTTCCTTCTGTGCATCTATGTCAGACACTGCTGCCCCACTAAGACAGGAACAGCTATATAAAGCTATAGCCAAATTACTTTTGAGTAAATCCAAGTAAGTAATGTTGATTATCTAAGCAATTTAGCAGAGAGGTTAAGGACATGAGTTGCTAATGAACTTCATTCTATAGGTTAAGATTTGATTCACTCACCCTCCATTAGCATACTGTGCGACTCTGAGCAAGTCATTTAACCACATCCAGCTCTCTGGTCACTCCTAAAAGCAAGCTTATTCCTAGTGGATTTCTTGGTTAATAAATTAATAAAATACATTTAGTAGAACTTAACAAGAGTAAATGAGATGAGGGCTTGAAGTGCAAATGAGACACATGCATATGCATTCCCTCTCAACAAATTAGTTCAATAATTCTGGACAAAGCCAGAAATAACTGGGGAAACAAAGGCCCAAAATCAGGGACAATTTTAAACACGGCACTTAGAAACTTAAAGTTCCTACAATAACATGATTTGCATTGTTGTGTATTTTCTGAAGGATTTAAAGTCTGAAACTCAGTTTTTTTTATTTGATGTTTTCAATCTTCAATTATTTGCCAGAAAACCACAAATTTTATGAGGAACAGACCAAAAAATGAGGCAAAAATCTGGACATTCGGTGAAATTCTGGACAACGGAGAGATATGACACACCCACATATACTAACATGCACACGGCTCTGTTTATTAATGAAGTCCACTGTCATCATCACTGTAACTATCTAAAAGCGATGCACATAATTTAATGCTTGTAACACTAATATTTGTTAAGGAAATCTAAATGTGTTGTGTATCAAAGAATGCACACACCCTGTCACCTAATAATTTAAAAAGCTGGCATACTTTTAGCCTAGTGGAGTAACTCTGCAACAAGACATGCAGAAGTTAAGAAAACTGATTTCCAGTTTTGCTACTCAGGATGTTACTACAAGATGAAGTGCTAGGTTGGTAAAGGATGGAAATGGAACAGACCAATGAATGTTTGCCTGGAATGATCCTCTACTTTTTAACAACACATAAGCAATAATATGTCTGATCTATCAGCCACCTCAGCTGCGACATGCACAGACAGCACTCTCATATGAAGGCAGTGCATGAGTGCAGACAGACACACTCACGCCTGCTCCCTAGTGGATGATCAATAAATCACTATTCAAGTAGATACAACAGCACCAGTACTGAAATACTGGTTCCCGGGAGCTTAAGAATGCGCACCCAATAAAACAATTTCACCACCACATCCAGAGAAAATGTTTAAAAATATGGAAACAAATTTGAGTAGATACATGCTCACCTGTGCCCTACAGGCATGACAATTCTACTGGCATTTCTCAGAGACAAGGCATACTTCACCATGGAAAAAACAGTTAGCTAGTCTGTTTTCCAGATTTAATGCGATTTTCTAAAGTTCCAGAGAGTAACTCAGCTGACAGTGCCCGAATGTAACTTTCTTCCAAGTCCAAGATAATTTTCAAAACTACTGCCAGTGTTCACAGACGAGTCCATATCACACAACTCATAAGCGCAGAGCACTAACAGTAACTTGGTATGACTAGGCCTTTTGACAGCATGAAAAGAACAAAAGATGACATGGTAAAATACCTATTTTACTGATAGTCCAAAACATATTAGAGAGTCTTTAGCAAGTAATGAATGTTTTTTTTTTTGCCATGGTTTCTAGGGCCTAGGAAAGTCCTCTATACAATACCTGCCTAAAGCACCTCATCTTAAAGTTGAATATAATGTTCCAAAAGAAAATTATAAGCTGTCTGTTGCAACTCGACAACAATGTTGCTGTCTTTCTTGAGATTTGCTGCAACATGATACTGGTGCATTCTTGTAAGCAGCAATTAATTCTTGACCAGACATGCATGTGAATGTAGTGATGTCAGCCTCTCTAGCCCTACAGTTAGAAATCAATTATTACAAATATGTACACTTTATCAAGCTGCTCATCTGACAGATGTGCACTGACACAAGTAATTGTTATAATCTTAAGAATGCATTTCTAACAAGGAGCAGTAAACATATTTCATTATCGTGTAAGTTTTTTCTCAACTTAATGCTCACTACTTACTTTTCCAAGATCCTTTCTTTCACTTGATGTGAATGATTTGTTGTTTTTCACTGCGATATCTAACTTCCTCTTCTTGGCCTCCTCCAAGGAAATATGAAATTCAAACCTGGCAGTGTCACAGAAACAGCAAAGTTGTGAAAGAGGTGGCCAGTAGGTAATGAAACACATTAATACAACAGGAGGAAAAAATCCCTACAAAAACTATAACTAGATTCTTATGTCACATTTCTCACACTTCTGTTGTTAAGAAAATGGTTCATTAAGGAAGCTGAACAAAAAAAAGGACCTGAAATGCATATGTTTTTATTTAGACGTGTAGTAGCCACAGTTGTATTGAACTATGGTCTGCTCATTTGGTGGAGTGGAGTAATGGAAGCAAAACAGAAAATCTGTTGCATAATATCCAAACTGCCTTTATTATAGGGTTATTCAGCAAAAAAAAAAAAAAAAGAGAGAGAGAGAGAGAGAGAAGAATATTGCTTAGTGCTGTTGACAGACAGCAGCAATGATTCCAAAAATGTTTATGTCACTACTTACTGAATACTTTCTGGTGCAGTGCTGCAGTTGTTGTACTTCTCCTGAAGTGATATACTTTCTCATCACCTCCACTGGGTCTTGCCCAGTGGCTCCACATCCTTCTCCACAATGACCTGTTCATTGTTCTCTGGGTGTAGGAGCCAAGCAATCTCTATCCCGAAGTCCAAATAAATTCTTGGCCTCTTCCCATTCTATTACCTCTCCCTCTCTAATTATTTGTTCCCAGTACCTTGGTTATTTTACCAGTTTTCTCCAATAAATTCCACCCCCCCCCTATTGTCTGTATCCTTAAATGCAGTCATCTCTATCAGCAAAGTCTCCTTTCTCCATGCCCATGTTGGTTTAGTTCTTCAATACTTTCGGCTGCTTTATGCATGTAATATTCTGGATGGTTATTGCTATTTTTCTTAATCCCAGGCTCTCCTTGTTTCTGGAGCCCCCCCCCCAGTTTCATCATCATTCTTTGCCACAGTGAATTATAGGTTTCTGCTTCTGCTATGTATATGAGCCTTAACCATTTAGCTCTGAAATACCCCTTCAAATTGGGTAATCCCAAACTGCCTTGTTCAACTGGAAGAATCAGCTTATCCCACTTGACCCTTGCCTGTCTTCCCCTCCCAGATAAAATCCTTCAGCTCTTTATTAACTGCTGTCCACAACTTCTCCAATGGCTGATAAAATATGCCTGACCTGTGTATAAAACTAAAGGGACTGAAAACATTTCAACTGCTTGTATCTTGCTATCCATATCCATATAACACAGTTTATAACTTCTCAGATTTTATATTACCTTTTGTTTAGTCTCTTCCCACATATCCTTAGCTGCCTCAGCAGAATCCGTTTTAACCCATATTCCTAAGTACTTCATTTTATCAGGTCCCCATAAATATGGATATTGCCGAACCAATTTGTGTTTGGGTACATAATTTACACCCATTGCCTTTGTTTTAGCTTCATTAATTTGGTATCCTAAAAAAAAATGTGAAACTGCCTCAAAATGTTCCAACAAGAACGAAATGTCCTTTTCTGGTTTTATCAGGTATAAAATAATATAATCTGCAAACAGAGCCAGCTTTTCTTGACTACCATACCAATTATATCCTTGAATTTTTGAGTGTCTTATTTTCTTTGCCAACGGTTCTGAACAGAGCGCAAATAACAAAGAGAAAAAAGGACACCCCAGCCTGGTTCTTCTCAAACACAAATGATCAGAGATGAAACCACCAACTTTAATTTTTGCTTCTGATCCCCCATATATCCTCCTAATCAACTTTATAATTTTATAAGGGAATGCAAATGCTTCCATTGGCTTGCTCAAATTCCCAGCTTACTCTGCCAGATGCTTTCTCTGCATCAAGACCCACCAACAGTGGTATTTTCTTACATTCAGCTTCCCTCTGGGGCATCAATGTTCTCTTAATGTTACCTTCCCTCCACAAAACCAAAAAAAAATCAATATTTATCAATTTTGGCATCACCTTTGCCATTCTTTTAGCCCTTACACACAAGCACATTACAATCATGGTTTAGGACTGAAACAGGCCTGCATGAAGTTGGATCTGACGGGTCTTTACCCTCTTTAGGTACTACAGCTACCACCACTTTCTTCCAGGATGTTGGTGCTTCTCCTCCTCTTAAATACTCTTAGAAAAAAGCTTCCAGATCTTTTATCAGTTTTTTCCTTCCTAGCTTCCAAACTTCCACAGGAATACCATCTATTCGTGGGGACAACCCTGTTGACTGGTTATACATCACCATTTTTATGTCATTTCCTCCCATCCTAACCATTAGTAATTGACCCTCATCTACCTCTAACCTTGGCATATGTAATTCTTCTATAAACATTTCCATTTGTACCTTTTCTTGATCTCCATATTTCTCTGCTTTATACAGACTTTCATAAAATTTCCGAAATACTGATTTTAATGCCGCTACAGGATTTCTTATCATCTTCCTTGTTATAGCCTCCCTAAGACTGTTGCCTGAGTCCTTGTGCTAAAAGTTTTGGTGCTTTGGCATTGTTATAAAAAAACAGCTGCTTAACAACAATCTTTCTAAACTCATGCATATTACCGAGGTAATGCTTTATATTCTGGTTAGCATTCTACAATTGCTCCTATTCTTGTTCTGTGAGATTTCCCCTATTCTACAATACTTTAATATTTGTCAGTCCTGATAAATAATTCTTGTTGCTTTTGAACCGTATCTCTCTTTTATTTCTACCCTATTTTTAAACTTCACTTTAATTTTATCCCTCTCCCTAGCTATATTTTCAGAAGAAATTTCTGTCTTCTCTAATAACTCCCAAATAATTTGCACTACCCATTTCTTAAATTTCTCTCTTTTCAACACATAAGTGGGAAAGTGTTATTGTCTCATTTTTATTTCACTAGCCTGTGTTTTTATTGTAGTTATTATTGGCGTGTGATCTGAAATAGTACTTTCGATTAAATGCACGTTTCTGTGAATAAGTTCTGTGTAGCTTAGCCCAGTTTTGTATCTTGGGGAAAAATGTAAATTCACTCTGAACTCCTAGTACTGAAATCACATCTTCCATGCCAAAAATGTTCATAAATTCCTTCAAAAATCTACCCTTGTTTGTTTTCTCTTCTGCCCCCCCAACACATTATCCGTGCTACACATCAAATTCCAGTCCCCACCTATAGGTAATATTCTCTGCTGAAAACTGATTATTTCTCCCAGAATTGTCTTAAACTCCATTATAGCAGTTTTAGGTGGAATACAAACACATGCCAGTATAATTCTCCTTCTTTGTCAATAGCCCCTTAGTATTACATATCTACCTTTATTATTTTTTCATCATGTTCTATCACTATTGGAGGTCCACTTGCAATTAATTCAATTACTCTTCTTTTCCTTTGTCTTCAGTATTCCGCTGAAAAAAACATCCTGAAAACCTTTTTTAAATCAAATTCACATGTTCATTTAATTCTAAATGGTCTCCTGTAGCATAGCTATTTGCACTGTACATTTTTAATATAGTTCATTACTCTCTATTATATATATATATATATATATATATATATATATATATATATATATATACATGAGACCATTAACATTTAAAGATAGCAGTGAAAGGGTCATTGTGTTAAAAAGTTATTATTCACATCTTTTATTTATAACAGCTTTTTGTTAAGTATCTAGTTCCAGCTTTTGCATTACAATGCACAAAATGAATGTTTGGTAGGATGACCTTTTACACAGCTGTTTCTTGTCACATCCATTTGAGCCTGTATCACATCTTACAAAACTTTTTGTTTTATTGAAAGCCCACAAGCAAAAAACAAATGCACCCCCGATACACCCGATAAAACCTATTAACTTAACACACAAAACTACATACATCTTCAAATACTGAGGTTTTACATTCCTAATAGGAACAATTGCCCAAACTGAGAGCCATACTCATAGACTTGGGTTAACCTAAAAGGAAGGTTATCCATGGTATGATGCATGATACAGTTTATGCTTCTACTAAGTGTTGTCTGGTTTTGTCGTACCTTTATTGCTCTCACAGAATGAGAAAATATTATCTCCTAGCCATTGAAGAAAGACATTAAAAGAAAGTAGCATTATGTTTTTATTACTCTTTATCAGACTGTCTCCATGGAGACTTGAGAACCAGATGCAGAGTTGTTTCTACAATGATGTATTTATTTGCTATAGGAGAGCTTTATTATGTTCAATGTTTTTTTCCTTTATTTGCTTTCTCTTAAAACTTGTTACTAGATAAATCCAAGAGCCTTAATGCAGTCATTCCCCTACGGAAGAGTGAAAAGAAACAACTATTTTTTCTTGTATCACACTCTTTTGAACAGACTTTTTTATTTTTTTACATTGCTGTGCCTACATTTCTTAATACTGAACAAAGAGAAAGAGAAAAGTAAAAAAAAAACAGGGGCACCTGTTTACTTTAGTATCTCCATTACACTTGAAAATAACAATGTTAAGAACAAGTTTATTTTACTTATAGTTAACTCTTTCCGTCCTCTTCCCCTCTTCCTAAGCATTCATGACATAAATTAGGGCATATGCTTTATAATCCTCTACAAGTCCAACAAAGTAAAAAAAAACTCCAATATTTCCAGGTTTTCGTTTTCACAAATGTAATTCATTTTTTTTATAATCACACATTTGTCAATTTCTGAACTGCTGGTTTTATCCTTTCCAAAGTACTCTCAGTTCTTCTAATCAACTCTTGTACTTTTTTTTTCTCTCAAGCAATTTCCGTTGAAACACTGGAAAGGGTTTCAATGGCACAATCTCTTTGTGGTCTTTATTACCAGAAGAACAGGAAGAAGAATCTCCTTCTGTTTCACAGCCCGCTTGTTGCTGGACAAACTTTTATATTTTCTCCTTAGTATGCTCTGTATTAAAAAATGATTTTGTCTGTCTGTGAAAGAATATTCTGAAGATAGCTGGATACAGCAGCTTGAATCTCACACCTGCTTCTCGACATTTCCTGATTATTGGAATAAATGTACACCTCTTCTTCCTGGTGTACAGTGAGTAATAATTTTCCACAGACACTCTACTGTCTACCACTTTCAGCACTTTGTCCTTCTGTCACAGTGTTGTCAGAATTAACTCCTTCTGCTGGTAGGATTGCATGTGTACTATTAAAGGTTTAGGCTGCTTTCTTCTGGCCAGGTTTGGAGCATGCACACAATGTGCCCTTTGAATTAACAACTCCTGCTGTGGAATACAAGTCTAGTTGTTCATCTGTGTTTTAATAAAATTAAAACAGTCTGTTCCTTCCAGCTTCTGTGGTAGAGCAGAAAGTCTCAGGTTTTCCCTGAGTGCTCAGTCAAACTGTAGTTATCCCCTTCTGCTAGGCATTCCTTGTCTGTAAGGGTGTAGACACTAGCCCTTTATACTATTTTCCGGCCACCTGCCCCAGAGCATTAACCCCGAGACTACTGGGATCTTGCTGAGTAACAGCTGCTCCAGCTATTTGTGGACCCAACACCATCCTAGAAGAAAGCCACTCTAAACAGCATATCCCTTTATACTATTTTCCAGCCTCCTGCCCCAGAGCATTAACCCCGAGACTACTGGGATCTTGCTGAGTAACAGCTGCTCCAGCTATTTGTGGACCCAACACCACCTTAGAAGAAAGCCACTCCAAACAGTATATGTATATTAATTGTGCAGTTCATTTTGCATCAACCAATTTAGCTGTGAACTCCAGGTATTAAGCTCTGAACTTGGCGTTTCTCACTTATAGTAAGGGATGCCAGCAAACTAACATTTGCCCACCTTTGATAGGTCCCCTAGGAACACTTTCCTGTCTCTTAGTTTGCTTCTTTTTTCTCTACTATCTCTTTCCACCTAAAGATAACCCTCCCCACTCGTTCTAACTACTGCCTAGTTTACCCTCTAACATTTTGGTTTCTTTCTTATCCCTTCACTTATTTCTCCTACTACGCACCTGGTTGATAGCTTATTACTGCTAGTCCCTTGAATCTCACCCAGTCTTACTGTTGACAAACTTGTCTTTCCATTACCTGTTTATTTTTTTCTCTCTTGTTTCCCCATCCCTTCCCTACAACTCTCTCTATGTCATTTTTCCTTTTCTTTATTCATCTACTCAATAAATCCTATCCCTTCTCTCTTATCTTTACTGAGAGTGATGGATTGTCTCTCTCAGTGCAGATTTCTCACCCTCGGTCTAGCCCCGCTCCGTTCTCCCTCACTACACTCAGGTTCACTCCACAACCCTACTCTACCCCACCCCCATTCCCACCCACCCCATTCTCCTGTAACTTATAGCTAACCAGTCCCTCCCCTCTATAACCACACCCCCCCACAAGCAGCAAATCACACCTCATATCTCAAACATCCAACCCTATACTAATCTGTACACCATACTTCCTCGCACTACTCTCTGCCTATTACTACTTCTCGTCTCCAACTAACACATCTATTGTCCTTCCTCACATTCTACCCTAACTGTACCTACTTACCCTTATTTTCTAATTTGTTTCTTTTTTCCACTTCTTTTTTTCACACTTTATTAGCAACATTTGAAATAGATTACCATCCATCCACTTACTCTACAATGTATCATATAAACTATGCTTTACCTCTCCCTGTACTATCAGCCCTGCTACTGCTTGCCCTGCATGCTACCTCCTTCCCATCTAATCTTTCCCCTGAAAATCACTCTCCAACATTGTCCATAATTGATGACCACCAGCATGTCAGACCTATCTATATCTCAACCATACCTCTATAACACCTCCCCTACTCTACATTTCTCTCTTACATATTACTATGCCCAAATTTCTAACACCCCTTTATATATTTATCACAGTCTGTTTTTCAAACTGAAACATCTTACCCTCCATTGCCTTCCCCACATCAAACTTCAGTGTGATATCCATCCTAATCCAGGCCCAACCCTTTCCTCCAACCCATTACACTGACATATCTCCTAACCCCACACCCTGCTCCTGTCTACCAGTAAAAACAGGTAATGTTGACTTGCTTATCATAAATGACAACCTAAGAAGCCTAATGAACAAAGTCCATGAATTTCAGGCTACTATTGCACTGTACAACCCAGATATATTTGCCATTACTAAAACTTGGCTTAAGCCCCACATCAGATCTGAAGAATTTCTTCCTAATGGCTATAGTATGCATAGAACTGATGAGTAGTTAAACGTGGAGGTGGTAGTGCCATCCTATTTAAAGAAAATTTTAGTTTGATACACCTTTACACTTCCCCATCTGATATCCCTAACCTTGAAAATTTAATAGCACGCCTTGAACTTAACCACAAGTCCATTATCTTAATAGCTACCTACCTGCCCCTGGAAAAATCTCCAAAATATAGAAAACATCCTAGAATGGGCCTCTACAAATTTCACCCATGAAACTATAATACTAGAAGACTTCAATCTTGATTGGACCACCTGCTTTTCTAATACCCCTAACAAAATTCATTAATCTTTATAATTTCTCCCAAAGAATCAACCTCCCCACATGCACTGACAAACACTCCAAGAAACAATCCACTCTAGACTGGATATTAACTAACAGGCCCAATATTACATATGACGCTGGGTGTCTCCATGACACACTAAGTGATCACTTCCCTACCTACTTGATTAGAAAGCATTTTCAGAATTTCTCCAATATTTCTTTTCGCTACATTCGCAATAAAAAACATTTCTGTCCTTTACTTAACTCTCTAATTTTAAAATGTGATTGGACACCTTTGAAACATCTTCCACTTGATAGCACAGTTCAGTGCTTGAATACCTCCTTCCTTCAGATAGTTAATGAACTAGCCCTCATAAGAAAAATATGCACCAACTCTAACAAGCTTCCCTGATTATCAAAAGACACTCTTCATTTACTAAAACAAAGAGATAGGAGCCTGGTCTCACTATCAAAGTAGTAAAACTAAAGAAAACTTCACTACCTACCAGCAACTTAGAAATCAGGCTAAAAAACTAATTAAACAGGACAAAAACCCCCTACTTCCATGCAAATAGACTAAAATACCAAAAGATTCTGGCAAACAATAAACCTACTTCTCATCCCAGGAAAACCCACTACCCCAGCCTCATCACTGACCAACCAAAATGAGTCCATCGCCACTCAATTTAACTCCCACTTTATTAACTCAATAACCTCCCACTTTATTAACTCAATAACCTCCCTACTTAGTTACACACCCAGTACTACTCCTACCATACCTCAGACTCCTGACAAAAACACTACCCTATTCAAACTAAAACCAGTTCAAACCACCTACATTAAAACTCTTAGCACCAAATTAAAACCGTGCACACTAGCCGTTGACCAGTTACCTAGTGACTTTCTTCAACTAGCAGCTCCTTCCATTGCTTACCCTATAACTGTTCTAATCAACCATTCTATCTCTGAACAGTATGTACCACCCCTTTGGAAAATATCTCACATAATACCCTTACATAAAGGAGGCCACTCAACTGATATATCTAACTATAGACCCATAGCCATTCTGTTCCCACTCACCAAAATCTTAGAAAAATGTATACACAAACACATATTAGACCATTTCCTGACCAATAATCTATTATCCAAAACACAACATGGTTTCCGGCCTCAGCACAGTACCAGTACAGCACTCATCAGCTATATGGATACTGTATGCCAACTTAAAAACAAAAAACAACTAGTATCTGCTGCCATTTGACACTGTTTCACATCAACTACTTCTAAACAAACTAGCCATCTACCACTCCAGCTCTAAAACCCTAAAATGGTTTCATAGCTACCTGACTGACAGAAAACAACTCTCCACTCAGTTCCCTGCAAGAGTTGGGGTCCCACAAGGCTCAATCCTTGCTCCATTCTTATTCACTGTCTTTACTAATGACCTTCATACTGCAGCTAACCCGGCCTCAATTGTACAATATGCCAATGACGCTTCCCTGATCTGCTCTGCCCCCACTATCAAAGAACTTCAAGAAAAAACTCAAGCAGCCCTCCACAGTATAGAAAACCATCTAACACTCTATCAGCTTGTACTTAACCCCCCACAAAAAACAGGCTTATGGTCTTCCACCAAAACCCAACATCTAAACATCTACTGCCTATCTTTATTTCCTCTTCCAATGGTACCATAATAGAGCCAGTAGAACATACACAACTTCTTGGTGTTACAACTGATAATGGACTTAGGTTTGATAGACACCTTGCTCTAACCATTAAAAAGGTACATGCCAAACTGGGTTCACTCTACACAGCAAAACCATTTGTTACTGACCAAGCCAGATTCACTACTGCTCAAACCCATCTATTGTCTTTCCTTCTATATTGCTCTCAAATATTTACCAACCTTCACATATCTGACCTAAATAGCCTCATCCTGCTATAACAAAATTGCAAAATTTGCTACAAATCAATCTTATAGATCTCATCACTGTACTGCATTAAATCAACTAAACTGGCTAGAGCTCCAATATCTCCTCTCCCTAACTCAACTACTAACCACCCACACAGTCATATACCAACACAGCTCTATCAGACCTAGTCCAACTCTATAGTAACCTAACATCCCTTAGATCTGCTGAAAAAATATTGTTAAAAGTTAGTAAAGCCCAAAATGCTTATGGCATCTCCCTATTCTCTCATGCCATAGCCAAGGAATGGAACTCTCTTCCACAGCATATTCTCAACATCAATAACACACTATCGTTTAAACAGACCCTTAAAGAACATTTCTCTAAATATAGGCTCTGCTCCTGTACTACCACAGACTAAACATCTGTACCCGCAAATATTTTTATCCTCCATTTTCCTCCCTTGCTCAGTATCTCCTGGCTTCTTTGAATTGTTCTCTCAAAAGAATTCTGGAAGAATAGTATGAAGTATGGAGAATGGACAGTGCTTGATATACTTTGATAATTGCTTATAATTGCTCAATATTTTTAATATGTCTAACTGTGTTACTTCCTGATTTCTTTTTTCTAACACTACTGTAATAACTTGTAATTTGTATTCCTGTGTTTGTCCTACAATTAATTGTAACTTGTATATGTCATATGTAAATACTACTGCAATCCACTTTGGAGCTTTTCTCCCCAGGTCTCTGCTGAAAAAGGGCTTCTGGTCCAGCCGGACACGACCCGGTTAACAAATGAAATAAATGTAAATAAAATATTTTTTGAAACATCTGTTCTGGAACTGTCTCACATTTAGCCGGTCTTTTATTGCAGTTTTGTCACCTCATCTGAATATCTATTTAAAGCTTCTTACAATTTATCCAGGCTTTTGTTATTGAGTTGATACACTCCATCGGTGCTTCATTTATTTTAATCAGCTTTGAGTATATTTGAGTTATTTTCTTCCTCTGGATTAATGGAAGTCATATCTTGCACCAAAGCTGGAGCTTGCACTGCTTTTTGCTAAACAGCTGCAGAACTCTCCCCAGTCACTGTTTTTTTCGTTAGCTTTTGTGGATGATTTTCTTTCAGGTTCTCTGAATTTCTTTTTTCCTGGCATCCAGGCAGTGCACTTACTAGCCAATTATTGAACTTTACCCCCCACCCCCCCCCCAAAAAAAAAATGAGTTCACTGGCTCTTTCTTCTGAGTTTCTGTTTTCTCACTGGGAGAGCTGAAATTAAGCTGGTAATCCATGTGCAGCCATCTTGGAAGTCCCACTTTGTGTCAAGGACATCTACTGTTATAGTAAGTTACAGTAAGATTTTACACAACTGTACTATATTCAAATTTCTCATTGCTGCAGTAGCATTTAGGCTATATGGTTTGGATCTTGCCCAAGACACAACCACCGGCCAGGTTCCAAAAGCTCTGGCTCCCTTCCCACACCTTCACTCTGACTGCTTACTGGGCAGCCCTGTAGGGGGGAAAATCAGTGGTCAGAGTGAAGAATCTTTAGGATGTCCCCGTCCAAAAGTTAAAATAGAATGTACTCATCCTGAACTATACAAACAAGAAAAAACCACTCCCATCAGTAACTATAAACAAAAATACAGGGGAATGGAAGGTGGGTGCTGTTACTGCAGCAGTGAGGAATTCAAACAGCTACTGTCATAGGTAAGTGCAACTTACACAATTGTACTATGATCACTTCCACTGCTGCAGTAGACTTTAGGCTATACAGGTTTATTGACAAAGCTTATCCAACCAGGGGGGAGGAGGAAGTATATGGATCTGAGAACTCTTGTAGAATGGTCCCAGCAAGTCTGTCTTGGATCTAGAAAATGAATCCAGTTTGTAATGCCTTGTAAAGGTATACACAAAGGATCATGTAGCTGACTTTAGAATACTTCTAGAGTTCACCCCTTTCCAACATGCCATCAAAGACAAGGCTCTGGTAGAGTGAGCCTTGATACTGCCTAGAACTCCTTCACCATGGTGAGCATAACAAAAGGCAATAGCCAAGGACAACTGCCTGGAAACAATACATTTTGACACAGTTTTTTTGTCCCAGCATAAGAAACAAATAGCTCATCAGCTTTTTTGAAGGACTTAGTTCTGTTAACATAGTACCTGAACTGCCTAGGGACATCCAGAATACATGGAATACTTTCTCACTGGTCTCAAGGATCTGGAGAGAAAACTGGGAGACTGATGGCTTGATTCAAAGTGAACTCTGAAACAACCTTTGGCATGAATGAGGGATTTGTTCTTAATGAGACCCATCTCTGTGGAGGAACAGAAAGGGTTCACCCACCATGAGAGCTTCCAACTCAGATACTCTCTTTGCAGACGTCAGAGCAATGAGAAGAAGTTTTCCATATAATGAATCTTAAATCTGCTTGATGTAGAGGTTCAAATAGAGACGTGGTTAACTTTTCTTGCATAAAGTTAAGATACCATGAAGTTCCATCCTTTGTACAAGGTCTCAGATGTAAAACTCCCTTAATAAATTGTTCTACCAAAAACATAGAAGAAAGTGGGGGATCCACAAGTAGACATGTTGAAATGCCCATAAGATATACCTTGACAGAGGAATAACAGAGGCCAGAAGCAAGTAACTCACAAATATTTGAGCATCTGTGGCACATAATTTCTTCTAGGACCTTGGTTATTGGCTAGGCCCCAACTAAAAAAACTTTACCACTTGTCAATATAAGATGATCTAGTAGTACCTGCTGCACATTCTCTGATAAAGGTGGCTAAGATGAATTAGAATTGAATCATCCCAGGCAGCTAGCTGATGATGTTTGAGACTGGGTTATATTACCCCCCCCCCCCCAATCTTGTGTCAGTAGGTCCAGGTTGTGAAGAAGGTTGCAGCAATTGCCCTTGGCCAGTTCCATAATGGAGAACCAATGTTGACTGGGCAAAAAGCCACCATAATTTTTGGAGAGTCCTTTTGTACCTTTCAGAATCACTCTGGATAGCAATGGAAAGGGTGAAAATACATAAAGGACCATTCCTGTCCACAGGAATAAAAATGCATCTGTTTTCCAAGCTTGCCTGCAAAGAGCCCTGGAGCAGAATTTTTTAAAATGCCTGTTTTGAAAGGAAGCAATCAGATCTATTTGAGGTGTTCCCCACAACTGGATCAATTACTGGAAGGCACCCTCATTCAATTTCTATTCATGAGTGTCTTGTCCTTGTCCTGCTCAGCTTACATCTACCACTGTGTTTTGCTCTAACTGAAAGTAAAGATTATTGCAGGGTTAAATAGTGCTGAAAAGGTACCTTACAAGCCATCATAGTCGGTCCACACAGATGTTATGACCTGGTACCCCCTTGCTTGTTTATGTACTACATCACTGTGTTGTCTGTAATCAAATGAAGAGGTCCTGGGGATCATACATGACAATAAGATTTGGCACTAATCATGGCCAATGCTTCCATTTGTGTGATTGACCTGTCTGTGGAATACTACAGGTCTTTCACCTTTACCCCAATTGAAATTGCCCTCTACATAAAATCTGAGGTGTCTGTAGTTACGGATTGGCATGGTAGTAGAGAAGAAAAGGGGAGACCTGAATTTGCATGCATCTGTATTCCCCACCAGTGCAACTTGCAGTTCCTTTTTTATGAAGTCTAAGATTTGAATCTGAAATTTCAGAGGATATAAACATTGGGTCGATTTAAAAAAACAAACAAACAAAAAAAAACAATATTTCTCATCTGAATCCTGGCAAGTTGAATCATGAGAATCATAAATACCATGAATCCCAGCATGCTGAGATACTCTTTGGCAGATGTCTGACACCACTGTGAGAAGCTCAGGAATGTTTCCAGATAAAAATCTACCTTCTCCTATATATAAAAAAAACTTTTTGCTGTAAGGTGTCTTTGAGACATACTAGAAAGACAATACTGTTTGATAGGTCAAGCAGAATTTCTGAACATTTATCTGGAACCCTAGATTGGTTAGAACAGAATAAACCCATTGTAATAGCTCATGACATTTAAGGAAGGGCTATGCAAAGATTAGCAAGTCCTTTAAATAATGAAATATGTGAGTGCCGTTCGGTCGCTAATGAGCTATGACCAGAGATAGATACTTTGTAAACACACTTGGAGTTTCAGATAAGCCAGAGTGTAATAAGAACTGATGAGGACAACCAGACACAGAAAACCTGAGAAATTCACTGAAACCTTTGGCTATTGGACTATGATGGTACCCATCTTTTAGATCTAATGTTATCATACATATTCTCTGGAGAATGAGAAGTTAAGAGATTCTGATGGGTTAACATCTTGAATTCTGGAACTTTCTCATATAAACTTAGAAAAGAAAGATCTAGAATTGGTCTCTAAAAAGACACTTTCTTTGGTAGAAGCCTTTGCCCTTTTGATTTAATGACACTAGTTCTATGACTCCTAGGGTAAGTGTAGAAGGATCACTGGGAAAATAAAAAAACATCTGTTTGGGTCACATTCCTCCTCAACTATCTTTAACACCCAAAAGCCTATAACAATTTGTTGCCAAACGGAATGTACATAGCCAGTTGCTGGGACAGATTTTGTGAGACAGGGGCAGGAAGGGAGAGAGTGAGGGGAAAAATAATGCTGGTATAGTCATTTTGAGGTTGATGACTGCACCTTTTTAGGAAAGCATAATTGTTTCTTGATGTTCTCTCCTGCCATCTGTTTTTTTGTTTCGCAGTATGGCTTGACAAACCAGTCACATTTTTTTTTTTTAGAAGTTAAGAGAGGATCTGGGAGATTTTGATTATGTGCCAAACAAATATCTCCTCAAATTGTGGCAGTAGTCCCTGACACAGTATCTGCATAATAACACACACTCCTTAAGGCATGTTTAGATATTTGGGAAAAGTTAGAAACAACAGAATTCGGACAGGCACTACCTTCAAGGGGAAGTATAGTAGATAATTCTCTCAAACTGTCTGTACAAACAAGCACAAACTTCCACATACAAGTTTTATAGTTAAGAATTCCATATGCCAAAACAGAAGTAAACATCCTTCTACCACACCTATCCAATATCTCCCCTTTCTTGTCCACTGTAGGAGGACTGGAGGGCACCAAGCACCTGTTCCCAGATGACAAATATGTGGATACAGCAGCAGAGTCAGACCTAAGATGGGAAAATCAATGCTTGTTAATTTGAGAATCTTTATAAAACCCATTTGCATTTTGAGAATGGAAGGTTGAGAATCAAGGTTGCCACAGGTAATATTAAATCTATCCTTTAAAGCTGGCACCAATATATCTACTTGTAATATACCATAATACTGCCACAATTCAGGGACAACAGCCACTTGTTTCCAAAAAAAAAAAAAAAAAAAAAAAACATCTCATTCACCCCATCAATAGTCTTGAGAAAAGGAAAATTCCTCCAAAGGAGGTCATAAAGACCAAGGTTCCTCTGAATCTGGGAGTTGGGCTTCTGAATGCAAGAGAAGAAGCCCTACCCATGTCTGTGTCAAAATCTTCTGGCATGCCTTCCTCAGGAATGTTTCTATCGACCTCTTTGAAAGATAAAGTATTCAGAGTACCAGATTAACAGCCTGTAACAACTTAGCCAAGGTAAGAAAAACATCTTTTCTAACAGATACTTATTCAGACGAACAATACTTAACTTTTTTTTTTCTGTGCAAAGTTAAGTGATGACCAACTAGAGAGGGTACTGCTACCCTATCAAGAGGTCTCCTTCCCCAGCTACTTCACCAGCATCCCCCTGTGCATCTCCCTGATGTAGAAAAGATGGTTCTCCAAGGCCCGGTTCAGACGCAAACAGCCAAGGAAGATGTGGCTGATCCCCAGTTCATGGTGGCTGAAAAGACTATACTAGACAAAGCCAGAGAGGTGAACGAGTGGTCTAAGGAATGACTATTACTGGCCAGTGCAGAGTTACCCATCATCAGCTGAGGCACCGACTGAGCCCACAGATTCAGCAAGGGCTCTCCGGAAAGTTTTTTACTGCTACGAACAGTGGAAGGCTGATCAGCAGGAGTGATACAAGTATCCATACTGTAGGTGACAAGGACTTTTTAGATGCGATAAGCTTTGCTGGAATGAGTCAGTCAGAAGGTAAGTTGTCAAACAGTATTCAGAAGCAGCACATTTACACACACACACACACACACACACACACACACACACACACACACACACACACACACACACACACACACACACACACACACACACACACACACACACACACACACACACACACACACTCCTGTAAACAATGTCATTTTTATTTTATTTAACATCTGTTTACTGTGAAAATCTGACTGAAACAAAGCCCATTTTCAGTGGGGGCCCTAGCAGAAATGCTCCAGACGCATGTCTTTGGAATGTGGGAAGAAACTGGAACACTCAAAGGAAACCCATGTGAATGCAGGGAGGATGTACAGACTCTGCACAGAAGGCACCCCAGCAGAGAATCAAACCGTAGAACCTTTTGCTGTGAGGTGACATTGCTAACCGCTGCACCACTGTGCCATCAGCAGTACACTAAATTCTTGTCAGAAACCCTTTCAGATAAATTTCAGTCTGTTAGAAAAAAATGTCACGTAATCTGTCACACAGTGAACACAAGCACTAACATACTCTGTTGAAGATCCCTCCTAAATAAAACCTCCCAACATTAAACTTTTTAAAACAGCACATTTTTCTTTTTCAAATGTATTTACTTACTTATTGACATCAGATTACTGGGAAGGAGCACATGTTCAGTGGAGGCCCAGGGAGAAAAGCTGAGAAGTGATACAAAACATTTTAACAAAAATAATACAAAAAAAATCTACATATAAAATAATTAAAATTAAAAATAGCCCCCAAATGAGCCTAAGCTAAAAACAGCTGTCCTTGACTGGAAATGTCCGATACTAAAATGGTGCCTTCTTAAAAAGGCAATTGCTGCTAAAAAGCCCTAATAAAATAAATATCATTTTTAAATTGTACCTGAAAAGAAAGTACTCCTTAAACCATACTGAATACCAGAGTCCCAACATCAAGCAGTTAAGGATGAAGTACAGCAGATGCTTAAACTTGGGATTGCAGAAGAATCTCAAAGAGTCAGTGGAGGAGTCTCATAGAACAGGCACCCAGTACTAAGCCTATCTGCCCTTATGGGCCATTTTCAGTCTAACCAATTTCCCTCAAAGGTGAGAATCAAATGCTGTACCCTGTGTCTGTGAGTTAAATACCTTAATCATTATGCCAATTACTCCTCCAAAGAAATGCATGTGACAACTTATAGGTTCATAGATTAGTACTATGCAAACTGTTGTCGTGGGCTATTTTAAACGTATCCAATTACCCCAAGTGAGAATCAAACCCTGTACCCTGTGTGTCTGTAAGGTAAATACCTTAACCATTATGCCAATCTTACAACTTCAGGAAGCTAAACATCATATCTAAATTTGATTCCTATCCCATGTGCCGAGTAGATGAATTGACTGAGAAACTAGGCAAGGCTAGGTTTCTGTTCACTTAAGACTTCACCAAGCGCTACTGAAAAAATATCCCGACACCTTGAGACACTAAGGAAAAAACTAGCATTTTCCACACCTAATGGACTCTTCCATTATAATGTGTTGTATTTTGGTTTTTGTGGAGCACCTGCAATATTCCAGAGGCTGATGGACAAAATCCTTTCTTCCCACATCAGATAGGCAGCAGCCTGCCTGGATGACACTGGAATATTCTCTGAAGACTGCAAGTTATTTGTTCAAAGTCCAAGCCATTTTAAGTTCTTTACAACAAGTTACACTGATGGCTAATACAGCTAAGTGCAAGTTAGGATAGTACAAGCTGGCTACTTCGGCTATGTGATAGGCTGAACGATTGTAAGGCTAAAAAAAAAATAGTAGCAATGCAAATTTTGCCCATATCAACCACTAAAATTTTATTTATTTATTCTATTTTACATTTGTTGACTGAGATAGTCCGACTGGATACTTGTCCATTTTCAGCGGAGGCCTAAGGAGAAAAGCTCCATACATACATACAGAAAAACTGTTACATTAATCAAGTTAAAGCACTGTTACAGATACAATACATAGGATAAAAGTAATTTGTTCTGTCATATATAAATCTGATTTGTTACAGAGTAACAATTAGGAAGCAATGCAGGGGTGGCCAAAAGACCTCTTTAGCACGTGTTTATATTGCCAGAGTTAGTCAGGATTAGAGCAAGGACATAGCCAATGCCTTTTAAAGTACTGTTTTAGATTTTTTTTGAATTGGGTTAGATCGGGTTCTGAAGTAAGCTCAGCAGGAAGTGAGTTCATATTTTACCAACAGAGTTGGCATATCTCCAGATGAGATGTCGTCTCCAGATGAGTTGTTGCTTTTCAGGGTTTGGACTAGTAATTTGTTGGATGAGCGAAGTGTCTTGAGGTTGCTGTAAGGAGTGATAATTTTTGTAAGTATTGGTGCGTTTTCAGGTTGGTAGAGAATTTTATGTGCTACGATTAGCTGATTGTACTGAAGTTGGATAGGCAGTTCTAGCCACCCTAGATTCTTTAGGTTCAGACAGTGGTGTGTTCTGTATGCTGCTCCAGTTGCAAATCTAGCAATATGATTAAAGCAGCTAGAGAGTTTATTAAGGTCAGACTTACTGAAGTTTGTGAAGAGAGGGGATGCATAAAGGAGGGTGGAAAGTAGATGTGTATGGGAAATTACCATCCTAGCTAGTGGAGTGAAGGAAAGTTTGATCTTGTATAGTGAGCCAAGATTTTTATTAACTTTTTTAATAGTTTGATTAATATGCAAATCAAACTTGAGGTTATTATCAACTGTTACACCTAAGAGTTTGGTGCAGGGATCTGGGACAATGACAGTGCCATTGTTAGATTTTATAGCAAAAGTTGGAGCAGAGGCTTTACGAGTGGGGGAGAAAAGCAGTAGCTTCGTTTTGTTAGGATTTAACATGCAACATCGATTACAGAGCCAATTTTTGACACTATTAAAAACATTTTGGGATAGAGTCTGCAGACGTGAACGGAAGGAGGCAGAGCAAATCAAAGTGAAGTCATCTGCATATTGAATGCAGGTGGCTGTTGGGATGACTGTGTACAGGTGATTAATAAAGATAGAAAATAATAAGGGTCCTAATATAGAGCCCTGAAGGACCCCAAGGGTGATAGGTAGAAGGTAAGATAGTTTGTTCTACCATAGTACAGCCTGTTGTCTACCACTCAGATATGATTTGAACCACTGCATAGCCTGGACATCTAGGGGAACAGTTTTAAGTGTGTGTATGAGTAGTTGGTGGTTGACCATGTTGAAGACTTTGGAGAGAGCAAGAAAGAGGGCAGAAGAAAGCTTACTGTTGTTTCTGTTTTGATTAATAACATTGGCGAAGGAGAGGAGGGCCGTGGTTGTACTGTGGAATGGTCTGAAATCATGCTGCGAGTTAGCCAGGAGACTGTGCTGAATGAGATGGCTCAGGAGTTGCTTATGGATGCACTTCTCCATAATTTTAGCCTGGGGTGACAAAATAGCTATAGGTCTGTAATTTGATAGTTCAGTGGAACTGCCCCCTTTGTGGAGTGGAATAACATGGGATGTCTTCCAGATGGAGGGGATAGTGGCTTCTGATATAGTTCTATTGATCAGGATAGAGAATGGGTATGCTATGGCATTTGCAGCTTTTTGTAGATACTCAGCTGGGAGAAGATCTGCTGCAAGGGTGGTAGGTTTTAGTTTCTTGATTAGGGCACGGATAAGAGATGTGGAAACTGGCTGAAGGTTAAAGGGTAGTTGAGAACTCGGTATGGCGGCATTAGGATTTGGGCAACTGGGAGATAGTTGGTTAGCTAGTGACTGGATAGTTTCTGTGAAGAAGCTATTAAAGGAATTGGCAATGTCTTCCGAAGGTTTCTGAATGGTAGCTGAGGGGGTAGGAGTTGCTCATTGCCCTGGGTGAATACATTTATTTATGCCTGCCCAAAACTTTCCTAAAAGGCAAGAAGCAACTGAAAGTTTTTTCTGGAGGTTTGGATAGCTATTATTGGAAATGATTTTCTGGATTTTGCCATTACTGTTTGCCCCGACTGACTTGACTAAAAGCAAGACTTCACTGAATGTAAACTGGACAAATACAATAGAGTATTTCTTTTGACAGGTACACAGGTACAGAACATGCTCAGAAGTCCATCCTCAAAACTTCTTTTTTTGAACCACTGAAACAATGCCTAGTGAATAGGGACACCTCAGAAGTAGGTATAAGTGCAGTTTTGTCTCAGGTTGTTATACAAGTAAAAAATTATTAACACAGGAAAACTTAGCAACAGAAAGAAAGTTGCTTAGCCATTAAGTTGGCTTTCACAGTTCTAAAATATTACCTCAAGGAGAGAGAGAGGGTTTGCCCGCTCACAGAGCGTCCCCCCCTCTATACTTCAATGGGGTAGGGGCTGCTAATGTACATTATCTTGCCATGCTAAGGCCAACAGGGACCAGAATGCACCATATGAAATGTGTGTGGAGTATTGCAGGTAGTTGGCCAGTGAGGGGCATTGTAAATAAGGCTGCAGTTTAAAGGACAGAAAAAATTCTGAATAAAAATAACAAACATGTAGTAAGTATTTGTACAAGAATGCATTATAATACACTGTACATCTTGCAGTATTTTTTTATTGGTCTGACTGGTCAGATGTGTACAGGCAAACACAACTGTATATTAATCATATTTAGAAATATTTACAGTGAAACTAGTAATGAAGTATACAAGTGATAGTAGTGGGATGAACAGATAAGTTAGTTACTGCATTTACGAGTAGTTATTATATACATACACACATAAATATATATATATATATATATATATATATATATATATATATATATATATATATATATATATATATATATATATATATTTATTTATTTATTTTTCCTTCGGTTAGTCGCAGTGCAAGGTGGAGTGTTGTTCCACAGCTTTACACACAGTTAGAGAACAGGGCATCCCCTGCTTTATTGTGGGGTTAGTGATGGCATCAGAAGTCTAGTTTGTTTTTTGAATAGAGGATTTTTAACAGATGTATGTATCTGATGGAGGTTTTGCAAGGACTGGCATAATTAAATAATTTCACATTATACAATAAGCTGTCAACCATTTTCAGATTTGAAAATGAAAATATAATGAAAATTATTTTTTAACTTCAACTTGTATAAGTACTCAAAATGTAATGCTTTTGTTTTACACCAGCTTGACAACTCAACCTACAACAGGTTAACACATACATACACGTGTCATGCCAGTCTGACTTGACAACAACCTACAACAGGTTAATGCATACCTACATGTCTGTAGACCATTTCTGAAACAATTTGGTTGCCATAGGCTGATGAAGGTAATGCAAAGCAATTTCATGCAGGTTAGCCATATTTGTCACATGCTCCTAAAGCACAACAGGTAATATAAGGAGGAGGATGACGAACTGCTGTTGCTTGACGGTGTACCAGTAAGCAGTGATAACAGTACAGGATGACAGTATGCATCTCTGCTACTCGCTCTCTTCCTGTCTTCAACAACTTTTCCTGGTCCTGTGCTAAATATACAAGTGCGGGGATTGCAATTTATGTGTTGAAAAGGCAGAATCCATACAGGAACTTTCTGAAATAAATTTGGAAAAGTAAGGGTTTGTTGATATAAGTCAAAGGCCTCCTAAGCCTATAAATGGTAATGCCTATCCTTGGCAAACTGTAAAGCACTCTCCAAAAGCAACAAGCACCACACATACCCCTTCACTTAGCAGAGCCTCAAAAGCAAAGCCCATAAGGCAAGCCAACACATTACCCAGGACTCTTGTTATAGGGGACTACATTGTACAACACACAGATGCCAAACTCCCAAGACTGAAAAAAGAGAAGATAACAGTTAGCTTCTTATCTGGAACCAGGATCCGCCAAGTTATGCACGCATTCAAGTCACTTTACCACAGGTGTATGATTCTATCATAGTCCGTGTGGGTGTTGACAACCTGCAACACATGTCCTTGGACTATATGAAGAGAGATTGTTGATCTCTCTGAATGTGTGCTTCAGGCAGGCATGTGCCTTGCACTGATCAGCATTCCACTTTCATGATGTCACAGTACGAACAAAAGATGACCGACTAATAACTGGCTTAGTTTCTGGTGTCTTTCCAACGGGATTCAATAATTAACAGCATGGGAGGACACAGTTAACAGACAATGTTGCTTTGTAAAGGATAGTCTGGCACCTGTCTCTTCTAGGCTTCTGAATACTAGCTAAAACATGATCTGCCCCTTAGAGCTTTTTTAGGCAATGCCAAATTGACAAACCTACCAACATAGCACATAAATCCCAAAGACACATAAAGGTGTTACTGTTCAATGTAAGGAACCTGAACAAGAAACACTACAAGCTCACCTCACCCTTAAGAATACAGACATCTATGCCATTACCAAGACATGGTTTAAATCGGCAGAAAGTACCCTGGCAGTACAAGGCTTCATTTTCTTCCATATATTTAGATTATCAGCTGCACAGACAGGGACAAAAGATGAAGGAGTCTCATTCCATATTAGCAACAAGCAAAACTCTATGTTGGCTAAAGAAATGATGCCATGGAATCTATCCACATGCAAATCACCATAGACAAAGTCCCATACCATATCCTACCAAGCTATAGGTCACCCTCTATGACCACACACTCTTATGGCTCATACCTAGACCTATTGGACACACTCACCATTAAATAGAATATCCTATTCATGTGAGAATAACTACCATTCTATAGACTGAAGAAAGAATTTATGTCTTACCATAACGCTCCATCTGTATTGCTGATCCTCATTCAGTCATTACGCATGGGTATCGGTTCCGACCTCGGAACCGAGCCTGCCATTTTCCAAGCTCACGTCAGCTTCAAACTCTCGAGCTAAACTCTTACCCACAATCCCCCTCTCCCTGTTACCTCAGATTGAGTTTGCAAGTCAAAGAAGGTAGAGGCTACCTCTGGTCAAATAACCTAAAAGAACCAGATGGTGAGATCCACTAGAAACCACAGGAGGGGGAAGGAGTGAGGGTCGCAATGACTGAACGAGGATCAACAATACAGATGGAACGTTATGGTAAGACATAACTTCTTTATCTGATATTGTTAATCCTCGTTCATTCCTTACGCATGGGACAGAGTCCCCAGCTACCTCTATTCCTGGGAGGGTCTCATGGAAGGACATTCCGGAGCACCATAGAACCGAAAGATGCTCTTCCCCTGGAGGCCAAATCCAATTTGTAATGATTGATGAAGGTATGAGGCATAGCTCAAGTTGCAGATGCATAGATGTCATGTAAAGAAGCTCTGGCATGGAAGGCAGCAGAAGTTGCCACCGACTTGTAGAATGAGCTTTCATGGTAGTAGGCAATGAGATAATACTTTGTGTATAAATGAAGGTCACACAGTCCTTCAACCATCTAGCTAATGTGACCTTAGCAACAGCAGATCCTAATCTAGGTCCAGAAAAGGCCAAAAATAACTGGTCAGATTTACAAAAGGACCTAGTCCTGTTTAAGTAAACATGGATTTGCCTGTGGATATCTAGGGTATGTAGGCAACAGTCTCCTCTGTTTGAATGATTGGGAAAGAAAACTGGCAATTCAATGGTTTGATTAATGGACATTTCAGAGATCACTTTTGGCAGAAATGATGGATTAGTTCTCAGAGACACTATCTCTATGAAAAATCAAGTATGGACTCTTGATACATAAAGCTTGAAGCTCAGAAATACGTCTGTCAGAAGTAATGGCGACCAAAAACAAGGTTTTCCATGACAAATGCTTGAGTACGCAAGAAGAGGCTGGTTCGAAAGGTGGCATTGTCAGAGCTTGTAGAACTAATGATAAATCCCATGGTTGAATAGGTTCTCTAAAAGGTGGCTTCAGATGATTCACACCTTTTATGAAGGTCTTGCACAATTTGTGGGACATAAGAGAGAAATCTTGGACACCCTCATGAAAATTAGAAATTGCAGTCAAATGAACTCTAATGATAGTCCCGACTGGAAAAGGTTGGCCAGATAGTCTAGTATTATCGACACTGGTGCCGAGAAGGGATCTACTTGTTTATCTTTCAGCCAACAGGTAAATCTTTTCCACTTGCTCAGATAAGTAATTCTAGTGGAGTAGCCAAGCCGTGAGCTGCAGGCTGTTCAAGCTAGGATGAATCAGGTTCTGTGGATATGAGATCAACTCCAGGGTTGGATGGAGAATCCATGGTCGATCTAGTAGGTGAGACCAAAGCAAGGGGAACCAAATCTGTCGAGGTCAATATGGTGCTATGAGGATCACCTTGCTCTTCAACCGATGGGCTTTCTTCAGAAACTGGAGAAAGGATGGGAATGCGTAAAGAAGACCCGAGGGCCAATCGTGGACTAGAGTGTCCCTGGGTGACTGTCCCAGAGGGGGAATCAGGGCGAAGTAATTGCTGCATTTGTAGTTGGTTGGAGATGCAAAGAGGTTGCAGCAAGGAAGGCCCCAGCGGTGGAAAGATCTCTGCCGCTATCAAGGGATTCATGGACCACTCGTGAGGTTGAAGAATGCACCTGCTGAGTCTGTCTGCTATCACGTTGGAACTCCTGGGAATGTGAGTTGCTAGAAAAAAACGGTTGGCAGCCATCGCCCATTGCCATATCCTCATGGCCTCTCAACAAAGGGGGTAAGATTTGGTTCCACTTTGCTTGTTGATGTACCAGACCACCGCCATGTTGTCTGATTGAACTGCAATTGTCCCAGATGGCAGCAGGAGATGGAATGCTTGCAACGCCAGAAGCACCACCCTCATCTCTAGAACATTTATATGCAGATGGGCCTCCCGTTCAGACCAAGTGCCTTGGACTGTCTGTCCCTGACATAGCCCCCCCACCCCATCAGGGAGGCGTCTGTGGTCACTGTGGCCTTGGGTTGCTGGGGGGAGAAGGTGTGAGACCATTGTGACAGATTGTGTGTCATCAACCAATTTAAATCCTGTTTGCACCTGTGGGTTACTCGAATCATGGCTGAAAGAGGATATGATAACCTCTGGTTTTAATCCTTTGTACCCAAGAATCGGTGGTGATGGTTAGCCAGGCAGAAGGGTACAAGGAGAAACGTCCCCCAACCACCTCCAGAGGAAAGGAGTTGGGCTGCTCTTCAGGAGTGCTGGTAGGATTGGCCAGGGAAAGAATCCCTGGAACCCTGGTTATGCGGACCCCCTCTGCCCTGAAAGGAGCGTCTTCCCTGTGAGTTTCCCCCTCTGTCTCTAGGGGAGAACTCACGGAAAGGACCCTGAGATTTCTTGAACCGTATCTCCCCACTCTTTTGGTTTCGGGAGAAAGCACGTTGAGGGGAAGAATAACGGACACCTATGGCAGAAAGGGTCTTACCGTCCTGTTCTCATCTGGCCAGTGTGCTTTTAATTTTGAGTCCAAACAATGAGGAGGCCTCAATGGGAGCGTTAAGAAAAGAAGCCTTAAAGGGTTCCGCGAAATTGCAGAAGCGCATCCAGGCATGTCATCTCAAGACTGCAGCTAAACCCGCTGCTCTAGCTGCTCCTTCTGATGCGTGAGATATCAGTTGCATAGAGGAGTTAGATATTGACTCAATGGTGGCCAGCTGAGAGGCCACTTTGTCATGGACCTCATCAGACACGGCACCAGCCAAGGTTTCAGAAAGCACAGAAATCAGATCCCTTTGAAGCCTGGTAAAGTGTGCCATATAATTCAGGGACCTGATAGTAAAGGTCGCTGATGCAAAGGTGCACTTCCCTATGCTGTCCAGGACCCGGGACTCTTTATTAGGCAGATGGACAGTCTGGCTTTCTTTTTCTGCTGGATCCTTTTTTGTTGCGGCCGCCACCACCAAAGCATCAACAGGAAGACCTTTTGACCAATGGGGATCCATAGCAGGAGAGGACAAAATCTTATCTGACCTCCGGGGAATAGCTTTGACGGTGTCAGGAGCCTTCCAAATATGCTGCACGATAAGCCGGACAAGCTCATCAGCGGGTGGAGTAACCCAGGAGGTAGGGGGACCGGGCGCGAAAGGCCTGCAGGAACACAGATTCCTCAGAGGTCGGATTAGAGGACTGCCAGTCACCTCTCTGTTTCAGGATTTCAAGGATATCACCAAAGGATGCTTCAGAGGGTGACCGAGGGGATCCTTCCCCCTCATCAAAATCTGTGTCTTCAGTGAGGGACTCCTCTGTGGAGTCCATGTGCTTCCTCTTACACAAACTTTTCCGGTGGACTTCCTCAGTGGGAGAAGCTGGGGAAGACAGTGGAAAAGGGGTTTCCTGTGGGAATATGTCCTGAGGCCCTTGCACCTGGTGTCCGCTTGGTGCGACTTGTGAACCAATGTACCAGAGAAGGGTGGAGGGATAGACAGTCCAGTATCGCCAGCAGCAGTGAAAGCCTTCTCCATCATTTAGAAGGCTGGTCCACCTGAAGAGGAGTGAATGTCTAGGACAGGGGTCACCCCTCCCCTAAGTGGCTCAGCCTGCCGACCCGGAGTCCCTGGATGGCTGTGGAGCAGCAAACTGTGTGTGTCACAACTGACATCCTGGGTCATAGCAAAACTTTCCTGCCATGAAGGCAACTGCGGTTCCTTAGTGAGATCCATAAAGGGAACCGCAGAAGAGGAAGACTGTGCTAAATCCATGGACTTCAAAGGCAATGAAGGAGGAGAATAAGAAGGGGTCTTTTGAGATGGGTGATCACCTCCCAAGGAAGGATACTTCTTGGGGGGTGGGATACCTCTGGCCAGCAGCACCTGATCCACAAGACGCAACACATTGTGTTCGGAAAGACTTCTAGTGGACTTCACGGAGACTGAGGGAGAAACAGGCCTGTCCACAGAAGAGGCAAACTCGGTGCCCATCTCACCAGTCCGCACCGAGAACAACGGTGCCGAGAGAGACTGGACTATGGGTGTCTGCACCGAAGAAGTCATCGGTGCCGAGATCATGGTCTGCACCAACACAGGGATCTGTGCTGAAGTGGTTTGTCAGTGCCGAAGCTGGAAACGACAAAACTGGAGTCAACAATAAAGGTGTCGGTTCTGAGTAAGATGTCGGAGCCGACGTGGTCAAGGTCTGCACCGACTGAACGGTCGGTGCAGATACAGTGGTAATAGTCTGAACCGAGGAGCTCTTCGGTGACGATATAGTGAAGGCTGCAGGAGAAGACAGAGCCAAAATCACTAATGAAGCCAAAGTTCTAGGCACCGAAAGTACTGGGGCTGACTGAGTGAGCTCCGGGAGCTGAAACTTTAGCCTTTTTAGGCTTTAGTTGGCAGGATTCCCCAGCCGGGGACGAAGGCAAAGATTTAGCCTTGGTAGGACCATCCAAGATTTTCTTATGGGCTCTAGGAGGGGTTGAGACCTCCGACCCAGAAATAGCCTCTGAAAAGGGAGATTTAAGAAGTCCCTTCAGTAACGGCTTGTTTTTCCTTTCCAACAAAGTTCTATTTGAAAAGTTTTCACAAATAGTACAGGGTGGGTCAACAGATAAGTGGGACGCCCCCAAACAATAAACGCACAAAGAGTGCGCATCAGAAGTAGGTAGTCTGTGTCCACAATCAGAACACCATTTAAACCCCGGACTACCTTTCTTATCTGCCATAATAGCTAAATTAGAAAGCAGAAAAGGGTACCAGCAATGGTACAAAGGAATAGCCGAAGGTATGACAAAAATAGAAGGATTACCAACCATGGTAAGGGGAGAATACCTCGCAGTAAAAAGGTAGAGAAAAGAGAAGAAAAACTTGAAGAAAATTTGATCACTACATGCGATAGGGTAAGAGACAACGAAATAGAAACTTTTCTGACAGAAAAGTAATATAAATGGCTATTAAACAACAAATAACTGTACTTAGCTCAAGAGAAGCAGCTTGACACGACCAAATGGCAACATGGCAAACAAAATCTGAGGTAACAGAGAGAGGGGGATTGTGGGTAAGAGTTTAGCTTGAGAGTTTGAAGCTGATGCGAGCTTGGAAAATGGCCGGCTCGGTTCTGAGGTTGGAACCGATACTCATGCATAAGGAATGAATGAGGATTAACAATATCAGATCAATGAGTACCAAGGTCACACAGAAAAAACAATCAGTAAAAAATTAAAGAAAAATCTAACCAAGCTACACTTTCCACTGTGTGATTCCTTGAAACCTCTTGCATTAGACGGAACATGGGATATATGCAAATGATCCCTTAAGGACATCAAGTGCTTCAGCTATATGGCAATTCTGAATGTCCATGACATGTTTTTCCTTTTTAAGTCTGTTAAGGACAAATTCAGGCCAATAAAGCCAAACCCAACTAGCTGTGGACATGCATATTTTGGCCTATATATGACCTTATCAGCACAGCATAAGTAGAATGTTTGGCTAACATTCGGAAACACACGGTTGTCATACCCAACTGATGTCCATAACCATTAAGGTGACTGCAAAATATCTCAACCAACAAACTATAACAATGAGTACCAAGGTCACACAGAAAAAAACAATTGGTAAAAACTAAATGTGGACATGCATGTTTTGTCCTTAAGGGTTCCACTTATGCTGTGCTGACGAGGTCATAAGAAGGAAAAAACATGCATGTCTACAGCTACATTCTATAGACTGGGAAACGCATACTGCCTCATACTCATAGGCATAACAACTTCTGGAGTTTACTAACAAAAATACCCTTGACCAGAGTGTGGTCACACCCATTAGAGGTTCAAACATATTGGACATGGTACTCACCAATATGGGAGAGCACTGCACCCCCCATGTCATGTCCTGACTGGGGAGTTTGGACCTCAAAGATGCAACTTAGTAACCCCAGCAAACCATGTAACAGTTAAGAAATATTCCAAATCAAACTATACCTTATTAACCAATAGTTTATCAAAATTCAGTGCCCATCCCAACTCTGAGTTCACAGAAGCCTGTGCAGAATTGTTCACAGAAACCTTGTACAACCATGTAAATGGGTATAGAGGATGCTGTAGGAGTAAGCCCAAAACAACTCTAAAAACAAACCACACTAGTGGAATCCTAACCTTAAGATATATAACAAAAGGAAAAAGTCATAGCTAAAATCAGCAAGAGCAACTCCCATAATGATAGGAGCTCTCTAATTAAACTAAACAGGAAACTAAGATTACTATGTCCAACAAGGCCAATTACAAGGTCAAGATAACCTCACAGGCTAAAGTAAACCACAAGGCCGTCTACAACTATGTGTGAAACATTAAAGGCAGTATAAACTAGTGTGCTGAAATGGTGATCCATGGTGACACCTTCAATGAGTACAGTGACGTAGCAACTTTGCTGGCTGACATGTTCAGCTCAAACGTAACAGTAACCTTGACAAAGGATGGTAAATCGCAAATTCACCCAAGATTTAGCTTCCATGTCTCTCATAGACAAGAGGCAGACAGTAATGCCAAATTAACAACCCCCACACATAACCTCTAGAAACCTCCAAACATACCCTGTCCTAATAAACTCCCATAATACATAGGAACATAACTGGATTGGGACTGCATGGCTAGGCTTATAATGGCCCTGGTGGTCAATAGCCTAGTATATAACTATGAACCTACGGAAAAGTCAGGGGCCAGTCAGGAGGCAGCAAAACAGTGCTGTTACCTACCTAAAAATACAACAATACATCACTGATGAGGGAGTACAGCATTATGCACACATTTCTACTTAACAGTCTGTGTGACTCAACAGCAAAAGCATACAATCATTGCTTTATACTTACTTCTCATCAAATTGAGGATTAAGGGTTTTCTTCTTAACTGAGGTCTTCTTTCTGGCTGACCAACTCTTATCTGGAAGAAGATAAATTCTGACATATGGGTCTACCCCTTCGTTGGAGCAGGAAATTAAGTTCCTAGGAGGGAAAAAGAACATATATATTTAAGGAAATATTAATGGAAATTACTACGCTATTATTTACAAGTAAACAAAACACTATCTGAATGCTGCTGCCCTCTTTGCCTCTAAAGAAAGGTGGATAATGAGAATGCAAGCACTGTTTGGTACAGTGGCTACCTTGCGGGGTCTTGTCAGTGATATATTACAGTTTGTTAACAAGGAGTATTTTGAGATTTCTAGGTCTAGAAACTAATCACCTTGTCTTTCAGTTGGTTTATTACCCAAACTATCCTAAGCAAGTACTGCAGAAAGATTAAACTGGGCCCATTTGGTGACAATGTAAGAAAGCAGTAACACTATCTTTTTTTTTTTTTTTTTTTTTAAGGAGTACAGTCAATACCTGGCACTACCGACACCTTCTCTAGGATAGGCAAGCCAGCAAAAGCTGCTTATTCCCACCCGGCTCCTCTGGCACCTGAGCTGCTACCTGAACTCAATATATCTAAGTTATAGTCAAGGCATTATCCCTTCAGGTCACTGGATAAGGGATTACTGCAGCTATTTTGGTATATATTATATAAGATTAAGTCCAATAATAACAGCAAACAATAACATCTCTGAAAAAGCTGACTGCTAACAGAAGAGAAGAGGTGTTAGAAATGATCAGCTGTGGCACGCTAGGTTAAATGCAGGACTCTGTCTTGTGTCATGGGATCCTATGTACAAAAGCTTTGGTCAGAACACAACTGGTAGCAAAAGGCACACCAGTTTTTATCAATGCAAAGGCTAGCAAATTGCAAGATGTACTTATTAAAACAACTTTCCGTTTCCAACACATTTCTGTGGTTTGTCTTGTCACTCGGGAAGGCAAATATCACTACCTCCATGAATGTTCATTAGCTGATATACCTGTTACAGTACACATAAAAGAAAAGTGGCTATAAAGTGGATTCAATCTGAGTAATATGCCAAACAAACGAAGGAAATAATGAAACAAAACTGGCTCAAGAAACTACCATAGTTACTGACTTTGACAAAAGGCAAGATAAATAATAAAACAAACAAAAATACACAAGCATTTGTGAACAAGCACTTTATCAAGTGCAGTACTAAAACAATGCCTGCTATTTAAAACTTGATAAAAATTTACATGGCCACGGTTTAATCCTAGTGCATCAATCATTTTCTTAGTACAGCCTTTAAAGAAATACAGTTTAAACCTGGTGTCTTGTCAAAATCATATAAAGTAATCCAATATCATCTATATTAAACATAGATCCCTGTTGTAAAAATTACTTTAACCACTTGAAATTTAAATTTATGAAAGCATCCATTGTAACCCAAAATGCTTACTCAGGACACTGGTGTTACTATAGTTTCATATTTCAGAACTATGTTCTGACACACTCTCCTCATACCTTCTATTTGAGTTACAAATATTGATTGTATTGCAATCAGTATAAATAAATTACTTTTAATATCTTACTTAACAACTGAATGAATAACTCATCTGTAGTATTACTAAACTTAATTTATAACATTAGAAATGGAAAATGCCTTTTTTTTGCAAAATTTGGATGTGCAGGTATCATGCTTATGTTTAATGCAGATACACTGCTTCAAATTCTTACAGCTTTTGAAAACCACATTTAGGTTTTTTACCGCAAACATTACTAACATCAACAGAAGTCAGTAAGTTGTTCAACATACTGGAAATAAAATATGACATTATAGAAATCCCTCATTGTAGGTGAACAGGAACTGCAAGCCACTAGAAGGTGATTTGCTGTATTTAATATTTGCAGCCTTCAAAAATATGGCATACCTTGATCATGTCTTGTGACACAACACTTCATTCTTCACTGTACTGACTTCATCATTGTTGTAGTCTTTGTTTAAGAAGTTAGAAGGCAAGATATCAGTCTCTTAAATGAAAACAATGTCAAAAACCATCATCAGGTTATTGATCTCATCATGGAAAGCACTATCATAAATCATCAGACTCCGTACTCTTGATTTTCTACAGTGGATATAAAAAGTGTACACACCCCTGTTAAAATGCCAGGTTTTTGTGATATGATAAAATGAGACCACAACAGATCATTTCAAAACTTTTCCCACCTCATTAAAACCTCTAAAGCCAGCTATGAATGTAAAATTGTGACAAACACTAAAAACAACCACAAAGCCTTCTATAGTTATATCAAGAATCTCCATGGCAATACCCAGGTTTGCTCTGAGTTGGTGCACAATGGTACCCCCTATACTGAGCCAACAGATATAGCCAACATACTGGCCAACAGATTTAGTGGCAACTTTATCCCTTCCCCCCTAAAGGACCAATTACAATACCGGAGGAATGCCAGGCACCCAGCATTACTGCAGCACAGGTTAAACCTTCATTGTCCAAGGCCAAGAATACAGTTTCTATGGGACCCGAAAATATCCCTGGATGTGTTCTAAACGAACTACAAAGTGAACTGGCACCACATCTGTGTGCCCTGTTCAATCACAGCCTCAGCTCAGGCTTTGTCCCTACCAAATGGCGCACTGCTACAGTCATCCCTGTCCATAAAGGGGGAGCGAATACAGACCTTGGGAATTATCGCCCCATTAGCCCGGGTCTGATATGTAAGGCTATGGAGCGCATCATCATGGACCTAATTAACAAGGATATAGGGAATCTCCAAATTCTAGATCCAACTCAATTTGCTTTTGTGAAAGGTAAATCATGCCTGCTCAACCTGGTTGACTTCTTTGAATCAGTCACTAGAGCTGTGGATTAGGGTAAGGCAGTTCATACAGCCTACCTCAATCTGGCCAAGGCCTTTGATACCATTCCCAACTCAGGAATTATTGATAAACTCACCAAACTAGGCATCAACCCCTATATATCACTAGGTGGGTTGCAAACTGGCTCACAGATAGAACCCAAAGTGTGAAAGTAGCAGACTCCAAGTCAGAATGCCAACCAGTCACGAGTGGAGTCCCACAGGGATCGGTCCTGGGTCGTCTTCTGTTTGGCATCTACTTCTCAGAAGTCCAGGCCAACAGGGAGAGACTCTGGCTGACCAAATTCACAGACAACTGCAAGCTGGGAGCCATTAACTCTCCAAGTGATGCAGACATCCTACAGAAAGGCCTCACCGAGGACCAGTGACTGGTGTCAAAACATGGCCATAAGCTTAATGCCAAAAAATGCGTTGTCATCCCCTTTGGGAAAACAAAGTTCCCAGCCCACTGAACACTGAAGGAATTATAAGAGATCTGGGGACACAATGACAGCAAGCTCTCCGACCAACACATTGCCACTGTGGTCAGTAAGTCCTTCTATGTAGCATATCTCATTACCAAGGGTTTTCCATCCAGGAAGAAAGAGGTAATCATTTCTCTCTACATTTCCCTTATCAGGCCAACCATCACGTACAATTGCCCCATTTGGCATGTATTTCAACAGACACATGCAACAGCTGGAAAGGCCACAAAAGTACTTAATGAAGAGTATCCTAGGCCTTAAACACATATCCCTACATGGACAGACTCAAGAAACTCCAGCTATTCTCTGTCTCATATCGTCTACTAAGAGACTATCTCTGCTTGACTTACAAAGCCATGTCTGACCCAGCTCTATTAGAAATGCTACATCTAAAAGAAATCCCAATACCTCCACACCACACGCTCCAGAGACCTCAACCTCATTACCACAACCAACAGAACATGCTGGAGGGACAGGTTCATAAAACAGAGACTGCCCATGCTCTGGAATAGACTTCCCATACATGTTGGGCAGAGCACTTCACTGGCCCTCTTCAAGAGAAATATTGATGGCGGATGAGAAATACCAAGTTCATCCCAGGATCACTCCAGTGGCTCTACTTGATAGAGGCACTGGGAACTAACGTCAGGCAGCAAAATGCCAGGGCACTTCTATGGGCTAGGCTTGTAAAGGTCCCATTTTTTTATATCACAGAAACATGGCATTTTAACAGGGGTGTGTACACTTTTTATATCCACTGCATATAAGCTATCAAATACATCTCAAGTACATTCTAGTTCAATGCAAACAACTATTTTTTTCACTGCTTTGTGTACACATGAGCAGCCAAGCTTGTACCACCAGAATTGTTGCAAACAGCAATGTAAAAAAAGAATCATCCACTCGCATTTCAAATTGCAAAAATGGTGCTCTCACTGATAAACAGAATAAAAAGAAATTTAATAAATCATTGTTTTCTTGCCAGATTACAAAAATAAGTAATTCACAAGGCTTTCAGAGGCAATGATATGTTAAAAAAAAAAAACTGTTCTGGTGACCAAATAGATTTCTTCTCCCACTACAACAAATAATATTCCCACATAAAATAGTCTAATACATCAATATAGTCTAATACATCAATAGAGAAATTACCATAAATGTTCAAATTTTATAAATAAATATTCAGATACCTCTCTACCTCTTAGAGCAAGAAATCTGGACAAAGTCATGAACAATGTGGGACAAAAGTGCAAAAATAGGGGCGATTTTTAAATATTGCTCTTACAAACTTAGAACGTTGTTAGAATAACAGATTTTGAATTAGCATGAATTTTATTAATGGTATGAAGCCTGAAACTCAAATGTCTGTCATTATATTACAACTTAAATCCTCAATGATTTGCCAATGATTTGCTAAAAAAAACACAATTTTATGAGAAACAGACCAAAAATATGGACATTCTGCAAAACTCTGGACAGTTGATAGGTATGATATATTCATGTAAGAACTGAAGGCAGTACTAAAGTTAAACTGATTTATGAGAATACATCCTCTAACATCATCTCAAGGCAACATCTGTCAGTAGGTCTCACTTCTACTGTATGTGCTCAGTTCTCAGTGAGACTCTAATAATAAAACTTGCTCACCATTAAAATTCTGGTATTTATTTTTATGGAGCCCTTCAAATAGGGTATGTATTTCACATTCCAAACATCATGAAAGAGTGTAAAAAACTGATGACTTGAGGTACAAAAATACTTAGCTTGCAAAAATATTTTCTGTGTCCCTTTTTAGCACGAACAATCAGTCTTAACTTTTGTGATATGTGAATAGACCAATTTCAGTTATACTACAATGGTATAAAACTTAAGTTCTTTGGATAATACAGACAACTCAGTCTGAAACCTTTACTTATTTTTATGTGGCAGGGAGAAGAGGAAGATCCTGTATTGCCTCTCTTCAGTTTTTCTGAATTCTTTCCTACTTGCTCAGGACCATTCTATCTTTAGTCAGTGCAGTGAGGGTGAAAGGCTTGTATAAGATGTAATTGTATGGATGGAGGGCAGGGCATAGAAACCACATACAGATAACATGCTTACTGTGAAGCATCAGCTTTTAGTTGCAAAAACAAAAGAGCAGAACTGGCATTGTTGACAAACTGACAGACCAGCAGGAAAGTAAATAGTGACAAATGCAGTAAGTAAAACTGGAAAAAAGTGCACAATCATTGGGGGAAACAGCCAGAAAACCGTAAAACAGTGAAGCTTTGCTGCTATCAGCTACGTATGGACTTATTTCTCAAATAATCAGAATTCTGCAGAATGTCCAGATTTTTGCCTCATATTTTGGTCTGTTCCTCATAAAATGTGTGATTTTCTGGCAAATTATTGAGGACTGCAGTCAGTAAAGACAGACAGGTGTTTCAGACTTCATATGCTCCAAAAAATGCAGGCTTACGCAAAACCCGTTATTCTAGCAACTTTCTATGTTGATAATAGCAATGTTTAAAATCTCTTCCTGATTTTGGACCTTTGCCCTACCATAATTTTTGGCCTTGTCCAGAATTTTTATGGTATGACGTTGAGATGCATGGGTGGGGGAGGGGCAGGTGTAACTGGATTGCCTTTTATCAACACTCTTCCACTACTGTATCAGAATCAGGACACAGAGGTACTGGAGTGTCTGTCCAGTTGACAACTGCTTTGAAATGCAAAGCTAGAATGATGACACCTGGCGGCTGGAAGATTTCAATACATTTTTCCAGTGGTGACTAAACTTCAATATTGAGGATCTGCATTAAATCTTCCTTTAGTCTGATGAGAAGACATTATTTGGTACTGATACTAATTCAAATATATATTTTTGTTACCTCCACCTGATGGCCCTGGTCAATCCTGAGTCTATTTGTTCTACCTCAAGCAGCAGCTAGTTATGGGAAACTGAAATCCAAATCCATGCAGTCAATCTTCTTCTTCTTCTTTCGGCTTTTCCCAGTTAGGGGTCACCACAGTGGATCACCTGTCCGCTCATGACTGGCAGTGGAGTTTTACGGTGTCAAGTTGCTGGCCTGGTACCCAACCTTCCACGGAAGACGCACATATGCTTAGGGCCAATTTAGAGTGTCCAGTCCACCTACAGCATATCTTTGGGATGTGGGAGGAAACCGGAGTACCCAGAGGAAATCCATGCAACCACAGGGACTGGGGCTCTTTATATGGACTAACTTCCCCATACCTAAAGTAGCCTTGGCAAGATGATGATCAAAACACTGACCCCTTGTATGAGTGCTTCTGCACATGTCCTCAGCCCCTAGATGCAGCACTAAGATGCTGCAAGGTAAACACGTTTCAGCCATTTG